>NW_005355247.1:274263-332000 GCF_000412655.1 Myotis brandtii | reverse complement strand
TTTTTTTTAGATAAGACAAAAAAGCGAAGTCCAGAGATAGCAGTAAAATACACTACAGCATTTTTAAAAACCTTTGTTTTTTGAAACTTTAAAGTGAAACATGGTTTTGGAACAAATACTTGCAATGCATATGTTTTGCAAAGTTCTTATTTTAAAAATACAAGAAAAAAAACTCATGGACGTACACAATAGTGTAATTGTGGCAGGGGCATGGGGTGGAGGTGGAAGAGGGCAAATGGGAGGTAAATAGACAAAATATATATGGAACCCTTTTCTTAACAAGAAAATGCAATAACATGGCCAAAAGATCAGACACTTCCAAAAATATATAAAATAGCCAATAAGCATATAAAAAGTTCAGCATTATTAGTCATCAGGAAATAAAATCACAATTCAGTATCACTACCCATTATAACTGCTGAAAGCTAAAAGTCTCGCCACGCTAAGTGTTGGTGGTGACAAATGAACATCAGGCAAATAGCTGGTGAAAATGTAAAATAGCACACTACTTTGAAATAGTTTAACACATTTTTGTCACAACCTAGCAGTTCTAATCCTAGGCATTGACCTAAGAGAAATAAAACATAAATCCACTGCAAGACCTGAACATGAATACTTATAGTAGTTTTATTCATAATGGCCCCCAAATGTAAACAAATGTCTTTCAACAGGTGACTGTATAAACAAATGCAGAATACGCAGTGGAAGTACCACTCAGCAAAAACAAAGACGGAGCACAAGAAAAATGTGAGAGTTGATGAGCATATCCTACATTTTGCTCTGCATTACATCGGTGGACAATTTGCCAACACTTGTTTAAATGGACACTTAAAATGGGGCCACATGGCTCTGTAAATTACAATAGAGTTAAAATTGAATTACTAGAGAAACGAAATGAAAAAAGATAAAAAATACCCACTTTTAAAAAATTAGTAGGTTCCACAGACATAAGATTTCTCTGTCAGATTGCTATAATTGCTTCAGTACCTGTCCTTGTGTCCTTGTGGAGACAGACCACAAACAGTTCACGGACTGACACTCATCTGCAGACTCCTAGTCCTATGATACCAATAGCATGAGGAAATGAGTTAATATCCACTCCAAGAATTGCAAACAAAACCGTATCCCAGGACTGCAGCTGTGCAGTAGCAAGGAGGCTGAAACTGAGTCCAGAGTCCACTTGCTACACTAAGTCACAGGACTTTGTTATCCCAGATGAAGGGGTTCCATAAAAGCACCAGTCCTGTCCAGGGTGTCCCCACGGGAGCTACGTGTACCCCCAGGGTGTGTCTTCTAATTTCCCGTAGCTGCCAGGTGTATAGGACACTAAAGTTCTGGCAATGTACTCCATGTAAAGACAGATCTCAGTTAAGACTGATAAGTTGAGGGAGTTCTTTAAATAGATATTGGGTGTAGAAGGGTCCATGACATAGCATTAAACACAGAAGGAGCCCAGTATAAAGGAAGGACTATGTTGGATAGGCAAGTAAAGAGAGAAAACAGAAAAGAGGAGAGAGGATAAAAACAGCCAGCATGTGTCTTTAATTGAGAACATTAATCATGTTCTATTTTTAAAAGCAGCCTTGGCTATGGCGTGCTAATATTTTAGATGTAATGAAACACCAAGCATTAATGTTTTTATATACATTTGTTGTGTTATGTGCAAGTTTAAACTATTGAGTTAATGTATTATTATTTATCCTATATAATAAAGATGTAATATGCCAATGGTCGTTATGCCATGAAGTGTTATTACCAACTGCGAAACGACCGGATTAGCTAGTCTATAAAAAACGTATTAATACATGTCCCGCGCTCTACTACACTGGTAGAACGTATAAATACGTAAAACGTATAAATACGTTTCCCGCATACAATGTGTTAACCCAACAAAGATGGCGGTTAATTTACATGTGTAGGCGCAGAGCGAAGACTGAAGACAACTGAAGATGGCGGCAGCCATGGAGCTGGAGCCAGCAGGAGACTGGGTTGCTCCTGGCGACAGAGGAAGCCAAGCTTCCCACCGACCCTGGGCTCCGCTCAGGGAGGGGCTGGGGGCCTGAGTCCCCGGGGGCAACCCAGGCCTCCAGCCCACCCTGGGCTCCTCTCAAGGAGGGGCTGGGGGCCTGGGCTCCACTCAAGGAGATGGGAAAAACAAAAAGGAGGGGCTGGGAGCAGCAGCTGGAGTGGAGAAGCCAAGTCTTGCTGCTGCAGCTGGACCGAAGGCCTGGGTCCCAGGTGCCGGAGGAAAACCGGTGCCGGCAGCCAGGGGAAGGAAGGCCTATTGCAGGGGTCCTCAAACTTTTTAAACAGGGGGCCTGTTCACTGTCCCTCAGACCGTTGGAGGGCTGGACTATAGTTTTAAAAAAAACTATGAACAAATTCCTATGCACACCGCGGCGGCAAAAACACCCGGCGGGCTGGATAAATGTTTTTGGCGGGCCGCATGTGGCCCGCGGGCCGTAGTCTGAGGACCCCTGGCCTATTGTGTGAATCTTTGTGCAAAGGGCCACTAGTCTATAATAAGACTCCATTAAAAAAATTCTGTAAAAAACAAAAAACAAATCCCCCCACAAATGTGTATATTCTAAATTCTCCATAATAAAAAAATATATTGCTGTAGTCACACTGGCACTTACGGTCAAGTTGGAGGAAGTGGGTGCTATGGTCTGCATGTTTGTGTTTACCCCTCCCCCCAAATTCATACATTGAAATCCTAATGCCCAGTGTGATGGTATTAGGAGGTGGGGCCTTAGGGCGGTGATTAGGTCTTGAGGGTTTCTCTCTCATGAATGAGATTATGGTCCTTACAAAGGAGGCCTGAGAGAGCTCTCTCGCCCCTTCCACCATGTGAGAACCCCCTAGAAGCATGCAACCTGGAAGGCCTCCGCCTGACCATGCTGCCACCTGAACCCTGATCTTGGGCTTCCTGCCTCCAGAACTGTGAGAAATCAGTGATATTTTGCTCAGGCAGCCAGAACAGACTAAGACAGGGACTGGATACATTTTCCCTCCTTAACAAATGTAAAACAAGAAGAAAAAAAGTAACAACATATTTTGGATATTGGACTTCAGGTAGCACAGGCCTGGGACCCTAAGAGGGGGAAGCAAAGGAGGGAGCCTACGATGTCCCAGCTCCCTGTGTGGTCTGAGATTCCAGCATGCAGAATGGGGCAAAGGGATTTAGGGGCGAGGACTGGGGAGCCGAGGCAGCCGGCGTTTGCAGGGCAGTCACAGAAAGAAGAGGGCTGCACAGAGAGTCTGGGAGACCTGAGGGGGGGCCCTGGAAGTGCTCAGCAGAGACAAGAAAGACCCACCTGCCAGGAGCAGGGGGAGCAATGCTTGGAGCTCACACGGGGCCAGGAGTAGTTATGCTCCCACCCGACAGAGAGGAAAATCTTGTCATTCATGAGGATGAGGTATTGAGTTCAAAGAAGACTAGCTAAGCTCAAAAACCAAGCCTAGTTCCAGAACAAAGCTTAAGATTACCTGTAGGAATAAAAAAACAGTAAAGTATTGCTTATTTATATTATTTTTAAAAAATCTTACTTATTCTTTGAATTCCAATTAAAATGCCAACTGATTTTCTCCCTTTAAATTCTTGTCGCATTCTTTACGGCCATGAACACAGTCTATATTTCATAGGTTTTATCCCAATGTATGTAAAAGGTTTAGTAGTATTGTAAATTCCCAGGAGACAGAAAACACCCATGGTTCATGCATATTTGTAGCCCAACTTCCATTGTTGATGCCTTATGTATCTGATTTTAAAATATATATTTGCCTAATAAACGAATGACTATTCCAATAAAGCTTATCCATAAGTAGTAAGTATGAATTACCATTAATTTTATAATACTGTAAATTTATTTTGAAATCTATTATTTTTTTTTAATGTGAAAGACAAGTGAAGAATCACTCATATCATTATTGTGCCAGGATGTTTTCCAAGTAGGAGTCAAAAAATATGGACTAATTAGTTCTCTTAGTTCTCTTGGTTATTTTTATAATAATAAAAATTGTTTTTATTACTTATATAACAATTTGAAAACTCCTTTTTCAAATGCAGCTGGGATGACTGTTGTGGTACTTATCCAAGGATTATTTGCGCAGTACTTGTAAGTAATGTGGAAAAATATGAGTTTGGGGGTCTCTGTGATGCTTAGAGGTTCCAGTTCCCACTTTTTCCAGTTGATGTCACTATGGCAAAGGTATCTTAAACATCTGGCCTAAAGCAATAGAGGGGGGAAGATATCCATCTCATAACTCAGCTGAAACAAGAAGCACATATTTTGGGAGATGCTGCTAAATTAAGGGTGGGGAACAGGGCAAAACATCTGAATTCATTCTGGGAATCAGAAGGGCTGAGTGAATGCATTTATCTGCTCAACATGAGTCAGCAAACAAACAAATAAACAATCTATCCTGAATGTGGAAGCTGCTGATATTGCTGCTCTTTGCAATGACACAGCAGGTAAGAAGTCCTCCCACGCTCTGAACTGCCGTGGTGCATTGAGGTAGCTTTTTACAGCCTGTAGTCTTGCTTCTGCACAAGCAGTAAATCGACATCTTCAGGTTGTATTTGCGGCAATGGGCTGTGTGCAGGCTCTCTCCCTGCAGGAAATCCTGAGGAAGGCAGCCCACAGCACAGACCACGTTGTTTATTGAAAGCAGTGGTCATGGTTCAGAGTGAGTGCACATTAACAGAAATTGGAGGAAAAAAAATGCCAGGGCACTTTATGGCTCCAAAGTAAATAACGTCCTTGCATTTTAGTGGCTGTTTAAGGATTCTATCTTTTCGTGTTAGTTTACGTGGCAAGGTGAAGGCACCTGGTAACTAAACCCTGCTCATCAACAGGCATTTACTGGGGATTGTTCTGAAAGGGGAAACGTGTTTTCAGATGTTATTCAGCTGTGCAGGGAGGCAGACAGATGTACCCATTAACACTCCCCACAGAGCATATTGTGATGTTCACAAGTGCGAAGTGCTGGTGCTGAGGTTACACAAAGGTTTTCTGTTAGGAAACCTGCCCCCACGGGAGCAGGATTGGAGAACCTCCTTTCAGACCCTTTCCCCGTTGTCACACTTGACGTGAAAGGCCATTTTCCTGGTTAAGATGGTAAGTTGCATTTTATCCTTCTTTTAAAAAAAAATGACTAGACTATTCTTTGTTGTTGTTCTGCCCAAAAGTAGGTCACACCCTGTTTAAAATTCAATATTCTATAGCAAGGTACTGGATACCCTCAGTGAAGAAAAGGTTTTGGCAAAGATGAAGGCTATTCAGCTCAATATGAGATGTCATTGGTACTAAAGCCACCTAATCAAGGAATCCCATTTGCAACCAAGCTGGAACTCAACACATCTGCTAAGAATTACTGTTTCTGTTTTCTAACTTTTTAAAAAAAAATACATTTTATTGATTTTTTACAGAGAGGAAGGGAGAGGGATAGAGAGTTAGAAACATCGATGAGAGAGAAACATCAATCAGCTGCCTCCTGCACACTCCCCATTGGGGATGTGCCCGAAACCAAGGTACATGCCCTTGACCAGAATCGAACCTGGGACCCTTCAGTCCTCAGGTTGACGCTCTATCCACTGAGCCAAACCGGTTAGGGCTGTTTTCTTATTTTTTAAATATATTTTTATTGATTTCAGAGAGGAAGAGAAAGGAAGAGAGAGATAGAAACATCAGAGATGAGAGAGAATCATTGATTGGCTGCCTCCTGCACGCCCTCTATTGGAGATTGAGCCCAACTCAGGCATGTGCCCTCACTGGGAATAGAACCGTGACCTCCTGGTTCATAGGTTGATGCTCAACTACTAAGCCACGTCGTCAGAGCTTACTATTTCTGTTTTAAACCTATGAACTAATAATAATGATGAGTGTGGAGGACTCTGTGTATTTGGAACCCTGCTGGGAAACTCAGGATTGTGCAGCCCTTCATCACCATCAACAGCTGGGGATGATGAATACTCTGTGGGTGAGGCTCATGGTGCCCAGAGAGAGGCGCTCCGGTCTGAGCTGGAGAAATTGGGGAATCGGTCTCTCCGTACACTCACAGGTGTTTCAAAAACAGGCACTGAAACAAGGAAGTGGGTTTTAAAGGCACAGAGAGGACGTAGGTTTTCATGACCTTGACCGGGACTTGGTTGCAAATGGGATTCCTTGCCTGGGTGGCAAGGAAGACAGGTGCTTCCTAGTAAGTATCTGTGAAGTAACTTCACCTCGTGAAGGAGTCCGACGGAAAAATCCCCTGGAGTGGGACAATGATAATCACAAGGGTGGAAGGAAGAATGAAAAAAAGAGAGAGAGGAAGTGTTTCCTTGCGAATGGTCCTTGTGAAGCAAATTCTGTCAAATGAATCTTGGTTTTCAAATTTGGGTTTACTATTGATGGTAAGGTAGCTGCCAGTTTGTCTGCTGGGTGTGTGTTGAAGCATTTTCTTAAGTAATTAATTTCCCCTGTGATCTTTTGGGTAATTTTTTTTAAAATCACAAGCTTTCAACAAATATTAAATGTTTACTCTGTGCTAGGAGATACGAAAGAAGTATTGACACCCCTTACCAAGGCCAAACTGCTTACCCATTTGCAAGACAAAACGGACCCATGTTAAATTGAGATGAGACTCCTAAAATGTTGGGATTTCATGGAAGAGAAAAATTACAAAAACAATACAAACAACAGTATGTCAGTTTGCTAGGGCTGCCATTCAAAGTACCAGAGACTGGGTGTCTTCAACAACAGAAATTGACTTTCTCACAATTCTGGAGGCTAGCAGTTCAGGATGAAACTGTCAGCAGGGCTGGTTTCTTTTTTTAAAATATATTTTTATTGATTTCAGAGTGGAAGGGAGAGGAAGAGAGAGATAGAAACATCAATGATGAGAGAGAATCATCGATCGGCTGCCTCCTGCACGGACCCCACTGGGGATCAATCCCACAACCCGGGCATGTGCCCTAAACCGGAATCAAACCCAGGACCCTTCAGACCGCAGGCCGACGCTCTATCCACTGAACCAAACCAGTTAGGGCAGGCTTGGTTTCTTAGGAGGCCTCTTTCCTTGGCCGTCTTCTCCCTGTGTCTTCACATGGTCTTCCCTCTGTGTGTGTCTGTGCCCTAATTCCCCTTCTTATAAGGACACCAGTCATATTGGGTTATGGTCCAAGCTAATGACCTCATTTTAACTTAATTACCTATTTAAAGACCCTCTCTCCAAACACAGTCCCATTCTGTAGTATTGGTGGTTAGGATTTCAACATACAAATGTTGGGGGAACAAAAGCAGCCCATAGCCAACAACAACAACAAACCCACAAAACAACTCTAGGTGTCTGACTCATGGTTTTAAACTTTTATTTTGCCAAACTAGGAATTTAAAAAACAACATATGAGTTTATCATGAATTAATGAAAGAATAATTTATTAACAGAAAAAAGAGGTAGTAAGGGTATAATCAAGGAATAAAGGAGTATTCTTAAACTAAATGCATTTATCTTTATAACATCTTGTTCATTAGTGAGTAGGAACTGAGATTTGTCCTTATTTTTAGGGCCAGTAAAATCTTGATATTTTTACTAGTGACTGGTGCTGATCTGTCAAAATAGAAGACATATTTATTGTAACTTGGTGCCTTAGCTAAAATTTGCTTTCAATGTTTTGAAAATCTTAATCACACTGATGGAAACCCCGTTGGAAGTGAAGACCTGAATATAACCTGAGGCCTCTGTTCTGGGGAAACCAGCAGCAGGGATCATTTGGCGATGCATATATTAAGCAAACGTGTTAAACTGGAAGAGGAGCTCCTCTAGATGTAGAACAGTCTGTGTAATAATAACTGAAGTGAGCCTGGACAGCATGGCTCAGTGGTTGGACATGGACCTGTGAACCAGGAGGTCATGGTTTGATTCCTAGTCAGGGCACATGCCTGGGTTGTGGGCTTGATCCCTAATGTGGGGTGTGCAGGAGGCAGCCAATCAATAATTCTCTCTTATCATTGATGTTTCTATCTCTCTCCCTTCCTCTCTGGAATCAATAAACAATATATATATTTAAAAAATAATTGAAATGTGTGTGAGAGAGACACAGAGAGAGAGATGAGTCAAAGCAGGGTACCTTTGTAGAGAGTGTCATATTTCTCTATTTGAATGTAAACTGCACTATGCCTATGATCTGCTACTCTTTCTGCGGGAGTGAATGTGTGTGTGTGTGTGTGTGTGTGTGTGTGTGTGTGTGTGTGTCTGTTTTTGTTGCTTCTGTTATCTGAGAAGTTGTTTATAAGTCACCAGGAACTAAGACTTGATGTTGGTGAAAACCACACGCAGCTCAGACGTCATCTCGCATGAAGAGGGAACTGAACTGGCCAGATGGAATTCAGCCCGGATGATGCTAGTCTGTGTGTGGGGCTATTAAAACAGATCATTCATATTTTCAGAGATTTTTTTGATGGTGGTAGTAATGTGTGCTGATGTCATTTCCTACTGAGACTCTAGGACAAATTCAAAGCCTTATAGCCAAGGCTTTTGTTGAACAAAGGGGATATTCTTACCATCAATTATCCTAAGAAGAAATGGATTCTAAAGGGGGAAATTAGGACTGATAATTCAGTGGTTAGGTTGGCTTGGAATCCAAGCTATTCTAGAGGAAGATTAGGGAGGAAGTAGGTGGATCCCAGTTCTGCTGTGTAGATCTGCAGCTGGTGAGGTGGGGCGCTAATGTCAGGAGACAAGCTCAAGGGCACTCTCAAGGCAGGACTAGATACTCTCAGTCCTCAGGCAGGCTGGTCCCATGCACCTGGTAAGGAGCTCTGAGAGCAGAAGGTTCATTGATAGCTAAAGTAAAACTGCTTATCTCTTGCATTGAAATCACTTTCTGTGACCTTGAGTAAAGTCTTATCAAAGACTGTAACCTAGCCCAGCCTCAGTGGCTCAGTAGTTGAGCATTGACCTATGAACCAGGAGGTTACAGCATATGCCTGGGTTGCGGGCTCCAATCCCGATTGTGCAAGAGTCGGCCGATCAATGATTCTCTCTCATCACTGATGTTTCCATCTCTCCCTTTCCCTTCCTCTCTGAAATCAATAAAGATATGTGTGTGTGTGTGTGTGTGTGTGTGTGTGTGTGTGTGTGTGTGTGTGTGTATAAAATAAAAGGCTAATATGCAAATAGACCGAACGGCAGAACAACCTTAACAACCAAACAACCGGTCACTATGACGTGCGCTGACCACCAGGGGGTGTGTATGGAATATGGTGGGCATTGGCCATGACAGGATGGTCGAGCAGGTGAGCGGGGGCGTCAGACCAAGGCAGGCGCTGGTCGCTGTCATAGGGGTGAGCATCTAGTGGTTACTGAAAATTCTTTGCTCCTGTGCACTGTGGTCCCGCCCAGTGCTTACACCTGCTGCCGGCACCCGCCCCACTCGCACCTGCTGCCAGTGCCAGAGCCGCTGCTTATACCCACTGCCAGCGCCGGCCCCGCTCGCACCTGCAGCCAGACCTGATCACCCCTGCGGGCTTCTCCACCACCCCCTGCTCTTGAAGGGTGATTGGGGCAGCAGCCACCGCTTGCACCTGCTGCTGGCACTGGCCCCAATCGCTCTGTGCCATCAGTGGGTGTGAGCAGGGCTGCCAGCAGACAGGGGACCTGGGGCTGCAGTGGGAGGGGCTGGGCAGGGGCACCGAGGATGGGCCGAGACCCGCCCCTGTGCCTAGTGCAGCCTCGTGGCCCACAGTTCCTTTCAAGGTGCACAAATTCGTGCACTGGGCCCCTAGTGTGCGTGTGTGTGTGTGTGTGTGTGTGTGTGTGTGTGTGTGTGTATGAAGAGAGAGAGAGAGAGAGAGAGAGAGAGAGAGAGATAAAGACTGTAACCTATCTTAGTTATGCTGTGGGCAGTTAAAGAGTTGGTTCCATGCTTGGCCCATGTATGAAGGATTTGCAGTCTTTAGACAAGATAATATACTGATTCCAATGTCGTTGATAAGCTTTACATTTTGTTCCTCATGGTTGTTTTTGCACTCACTGGAAAAATACTGCATTAAAATGTTTTTACCTCAACGCTGGGTTTCCTTTTGGTGCCTCTGTAAACCTGGCACCATAGTTTCAGTTCTGATCCTTTCAACTCAAGTCCCAGGGTCTGTTTTACAGTGAAGACAAGGAGATTTAAGTTTCTAGGTTCACAGAAACTGAAACAAAAGATGTAACAATAAGGTCCTTTATCACAGTAGGAAACAGCTTAACAAAACACATATGAGTATTTCATGATTCTAAGAGCTGTCAGCATATACTGTATATAAAAACGTTCTCAGTAAATGGTACTCAACATTGAGTGTGGAGGGAAGAAGAGAGAGAAAAGAAAACACTCTATGGAGAAGGTTCACAGAAACTGAAACAAAAGATGTAACAATAAGGTCCTGTATCACAGTAGGAAACAGCTTAACAAAACACATATGAGTATTTCATGATTCTAAGAGCTGTCAGCATATACTGTATATAAAAACGTTCTCAGTAAATGGTACTCAACATTGAGTGTGGAGGGAAGAAGAGAGAGAAAAGAAAACACTCTATGTAGCCTTTGGAGTGGAGATGGCAGTCTAAATGTGACACCCATGTCAACCCATCACTGACAGCATGAAATTCTTGGCCTAAAGCTGTGCATTCTGATATGATGTGTTTATGGTTACGTTTGGATATGGCACTAGGGCAAGTAGAAAATATTTCTACCCACACTTGGGATGGTAAGTCATTACTGTGGGAATACTATGTCACACTCACAGCTTCTTTTTCTTGAGTTTAGAATAATAAAATAATGAAAATGAAATATCTGGAGTATTTCTAGTTCCAGGTCTGACGTGTAAAGAGCTTGGAAGTCGTTACTCCTGTCCTCACAATAAGAAAAAGCCGAACAAACTAAAAATCTATGACTTTCCTTGGACCCGGCATAGGACTGAAGTTACAGGGTAAACTGCCACACACAATCTGGAGGGACAAGTGAATTCAGAGTCACAGCCAATATCTGCTCAACCCCAACAGATGATGTTAGAGCTATAAACTGGTAGAAACACATACCTGGTGATTCTAACTGTGGACTGCTGCTGGGAATTCCCTGGAGAGTTAAACACTTTGGGGCCCAGTCTAAGGGAGGCTCCCTCTCTGCCATAGGTTTTACTTCCTGGAATTCCATCACATTCTCCTGATGCAGAACCAAGACAGATCTGCTCCTGGCTCTCAGAGAAAGAAAGTAACCATTCTGAAACATGCCCAGAGCATTCTCCATAACAAAAGAGAACTCTTCAGTGGAAAAGAACCTCTTCTCAAGAGGACAAGGATATTTCTCCCACTCCAGCCCCCTCTAGCCTTCTTACTGAAGAAGAAGAGCAAGATAAGAAACATTGTGAAGGTCACAGCCCAGGGACACAGGCCCCCTGAAACACTGGGATTTAATCATAAGATGACAGAATGCTCTTCTTCCCCCACACCTTTGCTGCCACACCAGTAGTGCTCCAAAATAATAGCAGTGGATTGCTCTTACAGTGTTTTGTTTTGTTTTTTTCTTTTTGATGTCTTCGTAGGAAATAAAGAGCTGGAAGCTGGAGACTCTATCTGAGGAGTCTAAGGAACCCAGAGTTATCAGAAGAGATAAAAGTAAGGACACTAGAGGAATCTGAAGCCGTTGGCACCTACAATTATAGTAAACTTGAAGCACAGTCCAATTTCTAATCAGATTAACATAAAAAGTTACTCTTTATAACCTCAGCTCCTTTTATCTGATACATCATGTCTGCCTTTCAACAAAAAAATATTTTCCAGATACTCTGAAAAGAAAATGAAAGAAAAAAGAGAAAATATGAAACCTAAAAGACAAGCAAGCATCAGAATCAGACTCAGATGTAACAGGTTTTAGAATTATTAGACAGGGAACTTGCAATAACTCTGACTAATATGTCAGGAAAGAAGTGTAAATAACGTAGACAGTATGTAGTAACAGATGGAAAATGTAAGCAGAAAGATGGAAACTCTAAGAAAGGATCAAAGGGAAATGCTGGAGTTGAAAAAAACCTGTAATAGAAATGCAGATGTCTTCAGTGGGCTTATCGGTACACTGGATGTGGTAGAGGAAAGAATCAGTGAACTTGAAGATTTGTCAAGTGAAACTTCCCAAAATGAAATACAAAGAGGGAAAAAAAAGGATGAATAAAATGAAACAGAACACCCAACAACTATGGAACAATTTCAAAAGGCATACCATACACAACTGGAATACTAAAAGAAGGGAAAGATTGAAGCAGGAGAAATATTTGAAGTAATTATGCCTAAGAATTTCCTAAAATTAATGACACACACAAAACCACAGATCTCAGAAGCTTAGAGAACATCAACTAGATAAATACACAAATTTTCACATAAACATATCTTATTTAAACTGCAGAAAACCAAGACAAAGAGAAAATATTGAAAGAAATATGATTTCAAAAAGCCTTACTACTTATAGGGGAACAAGGATAAGAATTACATGGGATTACTATGACTTCTCATCAGAAAGCATGTTAAGTAAGAAATGAGTGGAGTGAAATATTTGAAGTTTTGAGAGAAAAATCCCCCACTGACCTGGAATTCTATATTCCACAAAATAACCCTTTAAAAATTAATGAAAAAGAAAGACTATCTCAGAGAAACAAAAACTGAGGAGATTCAATGCCAGCAGACATTCCCTATGAGAAATGTGTAAAGAAATCTTCAAGAAGGAAAACGATATAGGTCAGAAGATAATCTACAAGAAGACAAAAGAGTGTTAGAGAAGGAATAAATGAATGAAAAATAAAAATCATTTATTCTGCTTATTCTTAATTGAGCTTTAAAAAATTATTTGTTTTAAGTAATTATAATAACAATGTTTTGGGTGATTATATGGATAAGTGAAATGAATGATAGAAATGTCCTAAGGGATAGGAGGGAGGAACTGAGAAGACTCTGTCATAAAATGCACCATGTGTGAAGTGGTAGTGTTATCTGAAGATCATCTTAGTTTAGTTAAAAATGTACATTGCAAACTCTAGAGCAGTGATGGCGAACCTATGACATGCGTGTCAGAGGTGACACGCGAACTCATTGTTTTGGTTGATTTTTCTTTGTTAAATGGCATTTAAATATATAAAATAAATATCAAACATATAAGTCTTTGTTTTACTATGGTTGCAAATATCAAAAAATTTCTATATGTGACACGGCACCAGAGTTAAGTTAGGGTTTTTCAAAATGCTGACACGCCGAGCTCAAAAGGTTCGCCATCACTGCTCTAGAGCAACCACTAGAAAATTTAGAAAAATGATTGACATGCTAAGAAAGGAAGTAGATGAAATCATATAAAATACCCAATCAAAACCAAAAAAGGCAGGAAAAGAAAGGCCAAAAGCAACAAAAAGAAAAAAGTTACAAACATGGAAGACATGAATCCAAGTATATCAATAGTCACTACAACTGGGCATGTAGACTTTTCTGAATTCTCTATATTATTGGTGCAATTTTTCTGTAAATTCAAAACTGTTATAAACATAAAGTTTATTTTGAAAAATTAAGTATGTGGCTTGAGAAGGTGACGTCATCACTAAGCAATTCGGTAGGACCTGCTTTTTTAGCGAGCAGAGCCGTAAGAATAACACTGACACCCGTGCATTTGGGATGGCTCAGATCCCGCCTGGCCAAGGCCTAGGCAAGGTATATTTTGGGTTCCTTGAGTATGAACTTATTCAAGATCTCTAAGCGGTCACCTTCTGTCCATTTCCAAGGGGGGTAGGATATAAATAAGCGTATAGCTTTTAAAAGATCAGGTGTAAAGAGGACACCAAAGCAAAGACGTAGAGAAAAGACAGAAAGGTTATCTCTGGATATAGCATTTAAAAGTGAAAGTTCAGCATGCCCTAGACTTGCACAAACTGCTTAGGCTCACAAAAGCTGGCTTAAAAAAAAAAGTAATTTTGAAAGAGAGATAAGAGGAGCATGGACCATATAGAATTAGCTTTAGAAAAGAAGAGGCCCTGCACAGTCTTTGCACAATTAGCAGTTCTCTAGCTAAAAAGATGGATGTAAAAAAAAAATCTGTAAAGGCTCTGCTAAGAGAATCGGGCTTAGAATGTTCATTTACAGAGCTCTCTCAGCCAATAGATGTGTCGTGTATGCATGTGTGCATGTCTTTATTTAGACTCACATGCACAGGATATCCCTTTGAAATAAGAACCAAAGTTCTTTTAATTGATAACATATAGAAACACACAGCTTATTGCTTAAAAAAAACAACTCTTAAATACACTACAGAAAAATGAAAGAGTGTAAGATAATACAAACCTTTTTATAATTGGGACCAATAGCCATGTGGTGATTTTATTCACCATTCCTTGTCTTCTGTTATTTGAACAGTAGCTTGTCTAATATAATTAGAACAAACTCAAACACCATCATCATTGTTGATATGCTAATAAGCTAGAAATCAGTATGATGAAATCTGGCTTGAACACTTCTCAAACACGAGGCTTTCTGTTATACAAAAACATTTCGATCACATTAATGTTTTAAAATCTAGAGCCTTAACATTCCATTAAATGTAATGTCAGAAATGCATACTTGAAGTAAAGTTTCCACCTCAGCATGGATTTTGTTGAAGAAACTGTCAGGAGCCTCATACCCAGAGAGATTTTAAAACAGAATGAAGCTAAAACTAAAAATATGTTTTTAGAAAACACACGCCTCATACCCAGAGAGATTTTAAAACAGAATGAAGCAAAAACTAAAAATATGTTTTTAGAAAACACACACACAAAACGGTATTCCTTGTGGCATGAATTTTTTCTCCCCTAACCAATTGCTATAAAAAAAAAAACCACAATAAGATACCCCTCCATTATCCTAGCAGCCGCCAAGGAATGAGATAACCTATCTCCTGGTGTTCTGTTTTCCTGCTGCTTTCTGTACCTGCCATGACTGGTTTGGCAAAATATTTGCCCTTTGAAGTTTTACTTTTCCTCAGTGGTTGTCGCCATTCTCGAGACAATGAAAAGACTATGAGTCTGGATATAAGTCCGGTTTTCACAAAGAAAAAAACTCACAAGCCACTTAGTGAAATATTTAGTGGGCTGTTTCTATATACAGTCTTTTAAGATATCCCCGATTGGCCACTGGACACAGTGTTGTCATAAACTTTTATTTATCAGAGCACATGGTTTTACTATGCCTTTCAACACTTTTGAAAGACTGTAATAAAATATTTCAACCATTCCAATGTGTTTTCCTGTTTCCATTCTTTGATCCTGAATTAATACAGAATTCCCACTCCAGTGGGTGCTAACTTCACTCTTTTAGACATTCCTTTGGTTCCAAACCCAGAGCGGTGGTAAAGTATAAATCAAAAAATAAAAAGACCTGGCTACTCTCACAAACAAAACCAAGGTCCATGCAGACTAGGAACTGGCAAGAAGTGAGCGAGCTGAAGCCCCAGGGCTGTGGGCAGAGAGAGCTGGGAGCTTGGCTCTGAGGGTAAATTGCTCATAGAAGAGGCCAGCGTTAGCTCACCTTTGAAGCAAAGGCTGGTATGGATCCTCTGTCTCTGAAATATAACTCAGAATTTCTGTGGGTAGTAGATCCTCTGTCTCTGAAATATAACTCAGAATTTCTGTGAGTGACCGTTGATCCCCAGGCAAGAAGTAGAGCTGTTTCATTTAAAGATGGTAAATTTTCTCTGATTTATCCTGGGGAGTTCAGCTTGCTGAAAATAATCCTGGGACAAGCATTTTTGGTAAATAATTTTTGTCCGCAATATTGATTATCTCCTCAGGGAGAGATTCCCAGCTGCAGAATTTCTGGGTCAAAAGTTTAGCATTCTTTACTTCCAATGCACTCACTGGTAGAGAAAAGACCATCCCAGCACCAGGTCCCAGCAGTCAGGCAGTAGTCACCCCAGGATTACATGGAGCTAGAACATAACTGATACCGCCAGACCACACGTCCCTGCTCACTCCGTCACTGCCAGGAGAACAGACTTCTGCAGTCAACCTTTACGTCTACGGAGATCCCAGAATTTACTGTCTGAACCTGGACATTTACTAAATTGCATGTCAGTCAGGGTGATAGATGTGAACTGGGAAGTCTGGGGAAACTGGGGATGTCTTGTCACCCTCATCATGACCCATGTTGTTCAGAACATGTTCCTCCATAAATCTAACTTGATCCTCTACATCCCTCATCCTCACCTCTCTCCACATTTTTACTGTGCCCTCCAGGTCTGCAATCAGCCGATCCTCATACGTTCAGTCTCTTTGATAAATGTTCCTTTCACTTCCCGAATTCACCCGAAACCTGGCTCACCCTGTGGATGCTCTTCTCCTTTCAGTTCTCTCAAGTGGCGACTATTTTCTGTTATTATACTCCTTGTAGAGCAGGGAGAGATTATGAGACTTAAAGTTTTCCTCTTTGCTTCCACTGCCATCACCAAACCATTTTCCTACTCTTCTTGGAGGCTGGGTGGAGGTGGAGGGAGCTGGGGGTGGGGGTTCACCTGCATCTTTGAAGCTTAGGGCTAACTGGCTTGATATTTTACCCACTTCTGCCCTCCTTATTGCTGTCATTGCTATAACTCCTCCTTATGTCTTGGGGATCAACCTTTATTTCCACATTGAATCCCGTCCTAATGACTGGCAACTTCAACCATCAATGTGACCGATCGGATATTTGATGCTATTAATGTAGTTATTGTTAGTTGTTAAATGTGATAAGGTAGCATGGATATGTTTTTAAGAAAGAGTCATCATTTTTTACAGATGCATTCTGATATATTTACAGATATAAAAATGGGTGTCTGGATTTGCTTCCAATGATAACAGAATATTGGCCATGAGTGAATAATTGTTGAAGATGGGTGCCGTATACATGCAGGTTTATTATACCCTTCTCTCTGCTTTATTTGATGTTTCATTTTCCATAATAAAACATTAAATGAAATCTTAGTAAGTGTTCTAGTCAACACCATGACCCTTCAGTTTCTTGACTTCTACTCCACTTGGACCACTCAGTGTCATGGTCATACTTAACCTTGTCAACATTACTACTTCCAAAATCTCCATTTCAAGCCTTTTACTCTCACACCACCACTGCCTGTATTTCAAGCTCAATTATTCTAGTAAATTCCAGCATCCTCAGTATCATTAGGATCCCCATTTCATTGACCCGACAACAACTTTCCCACTTGTCTTCCAGCCCTTTTCTTTCTATATTCACTTCCCTCCTACTCTCTTAAATGACATATGGAAAATCCTTGTAATGCCCTCAACTCCCTTGCTTTTTCTCTTTCTCACATACTTGACTAATGGAATCTCAGCGCTGGCTGAATTCCACCATCTGCTAACTTCGGGTCCATTAAAAAATGGGCAAATGACTAGAATAGACATTTCTCCCAAGAAGATATACAGATGGCCAGCAGGCACATTAAAAGATGCTCAGTATCACTAATCATTAGGGGAATGCAAATGAAAAGCACAGTGAGTCACCATTAGGGTGACTATCATGAAACAAAACAAAACACTAGGAACTAACAAGTGTTGAGGGGGATGTAGAGAAATGGAAACTTTTGTACATCGTTGGTAGGAATGTAAAGTGGTACAGCCAATATGAAAAACAGTATGGTGGTTCCGTGAACAATTAAAATTATTTTAACAACATATGATCTAGCAATTCTACTTCGGGGTCTGGAGCCAAAAGAATTGAAATCAGGGTTTTGAAGAGATGTTTGTACATCCACGTTCTTAGCAGAGTTATTTATTTTATAATAGCCAAAAACAGAAACAAGTGTCCATCAATGGATGAATAGTTAAATAAGTGTAGTATATACATACAATGGCATATCGTTCTGTCTTAAAGATGAAGGGAACATGAATGAAACTTGAGGACTTCATAGGCTAAGTGAAATAAGACAATCACAAAAAGACAAATATTGCATGATTCTACTTATTTGGGGTGCCTATAGTAGTCAAATTCATAGAGACAGAAAGTAAAATGGTGGATGCCAAGGCTGGGGGAGGTGGCTATGGGGAGCTGTTTAATAGATACAGAATTTCATGCAAAGTGAGAGGAGTTCTGGAGATTAGTTGCACAACAAAGTGAATGTACTAACACTACTGGACTATACACTTAAAAATGATTAATGTGGTAAATTGTATGTTATGTGTATTTTACCACATTTAATAATCTTAAAAGAATTTTGGTACAACTGCTTTGGAAAAATTTTGGTACTTTCCTATGAAGGTAAACAAACACTTTACGTAAGATTCAGCAATTCCACTGCTACATTTTACCCAAGAGAAATGAAAATACGTCCTCAAAATGACTTGTACACAAATGTCACAGCAGCTTAATGAATAGCCCCAAACTGGAAAAGGCCCAGGCACCCATCAACAAGTAGATGAATCAACAAATTATGATATTCACACAGTGGAACACTTTTGGCAGCAAAGGAGAATGAGCCATTGATACACCCAACATGGATGAATTTTAAAACATTATGCTGAGTGAAAGCAGCCAGAACAGAGAGTCCTTGCTATATCATTCATTTATATGAATTTCTAGAACAAACTTAATCTATAATAGTGGAAAGCAGATCAGGCCAGCGGGAGGGGACAGGAAATTGACTTCCAAGGGGCATGAGGAAACTGTTCAGGGCCATGGAAATGCTCTAAGTCGTGTATGTGTTGCTGACATATCTGCAGTTAGTATTGGAAGAAGCATGCAATGCTCTTTCTCCATCAAGAAAGAGAAAGCCCGTTTCCCAGATTCTGCTACAGGCAATGAGAGACAGTAAGGAATTTTCTTCCATATACATTTGGGGGCCGGGGTGGGACACAAACTTTCAGTCTATTACAAGTTCTCAGAAAGGCAGTACTAGCCGATGGTGAAGAGCCTGAGCAGGAAACCAGACTATTGGATTTAGAACCAGCTCAGCCAATTACTAGCCACATGACATTGGTTAAATGACTTACATTTCTTTGTCTCACTTTCCTCATTTGTAAAATTGGGGTAATAATACCTGCTAATATTGAGTTGTTGCAAGTATTAAGTAACTGGCAGATATAAAGCTCAGAGTAGGATTTAATAAGTGGTACATGTACATTAACTTGGTACCCGCTGATAGCTAAAAATGGTTTATGGATGTCCTTTACAATTAATAATGTTGAATATTGATTCACATATTTTTGGTCTTTTTTTCCCTTTGGGGAAATGGCTGTTCAAATCCTTCTGCTCAATTGTAATGGTCCATCAATATTTTCTCATTGTATTTAAGCTCTTTATGAACAAAGGCTGTGAAGTGTGTCTATTATTCTTTGCTTTTTATTTGAAAACACATCTTAACCTATTATTTGCATATTGATTTATTTATAGCATCTTATTATTTTTTCTATGCCTAGAAAATTCTCTCCCATTATTATATCCGCTGAAGTTTCTATTTTCTGTATTTTCTCCTTCTCCCCACCCAGGATCTGGAATCTATTTTAGCAACTAATATAAAAAGCTTTGAGCTCCTTGTAGGAGAGGACCAGTCTCAAGAGTGCTCATTACTCTGTTTAATAAATAACACTGATGTTTCTAAAGAGATAACTTGGAACTACACCTGTACATCAAAGAATTCATCATCCAGTCTCCTCAAAGAATGAGGTTATTACTAGAGAAGTAACCATAATTGCCTGAAAAAGTTTGAAAAGCCACATAGTGAATGTTAGAATAGAAGCTCGCTTCTTACGAATGAATACCATCTCACGTAGACTTCCTTTGGGACCTCAAATACTGAGAATTGTTGCTGTGCGTTCCTTTGCTTTCATGAAGCTGAGCTGAGCGGAGCTTGTGTGTGGTGTCTGATCTCTCCTTCTGACAGAAGCTTCCTCAACACCTACCCGGCCCTATTGCAGACCAGGGCCCGAGACAGACCTGTTGCCCACCATTTCTGCTGGAGTTCTGCTGTAACTTGTGTGTAGGAAGGAATGGAAACCTGGAATTTTCTCAATGGACAGGCGTCAGACTTATAGGCTTCTACTTGAGCCCTCAGCAAGTGGTAGTGGAGTAAAAGCCATTATTATTATTATTATTATTATTATTAAATTCTTTATTGTTTAAAGTATTACATGAGTTTCCTTTTTCCTCCATTGACCTCTTCCCCGCCACCCCTCCCCCAAGCACAAGCCTCACCTCGCTACTGTCTGTGTCCATTGATTTTGCTCATGTGCGTGCATACAAGTCCTTTGGTTGATCTCTTACCCCCTCACCCCCCGCCTTCCCTCATAGGTTGGACAGTCTGTTTGATGCTTCTATGTCTCTGGTTCTTTTTTTGTTCATCAGTTTATGTTGTTCATTATATTCCACAAATGAGTGAGATCATGTGATATTTATCTTTCTCTGACTGGCTTATTTCACTTAGCATAATGCTCTCTAGGTCCATCCATGCTGTTGCAAATGGTAAGAGTTCCTTCTTTTTTACAGCAGCATAGAATTATATTGTGTAGATGTATCACAGTTTTCTAATCCACTTGTCTGCTGATGGGCACTTAGGCTGTTTCCAAATTAAAAGCCATTGTTTAAGAACTCTGGGAGGAGTTAATTTCTATTTAGGATCAACTGACATTTGGAAGATATGCTAAGATTTTTAAAATCTGAAAACCAGTTCTGTCTTATAATTCTGCTTCCTAAAGACTGAAAATAGCAACAACTGATGGTGGTCTCCTTTCCTTTAATTAGCTAGGGAATAATTTTGACTCTACATGGGATGGTATCCCTGCAGCTATGTTCTTCAGTGCTGCTTCCTCAGGGGTTGGGGGTGTTCTTCTGGCCTTGGATATGGAATCCTGTTCTTATGCTGCTTCACCATGATTTCTTAGTGCATTTGGGTGAACATCAGGCAAACACTCTGATCTCTACAAAGAGAAATGCTAGAGCAGGATAAAGAAGAGGAATGCTAGCCTGCCAGAGTCTTTTTAATGAAAGGATTCTTTTGTGTTCATGTGCTTGGTGACCTTGAGAGGGACTTGAGTGCAGAACAGATTATTCAGAGGTTACCTAGGTTTTCAAATTAACAATTAGTGTGTTAAAGAAACACTTCCAAAGGCCTTGCTCTTAGTTACCTTTAGATTACAAATCGTATTATTCTACTTACAAGTCTAACAAATGTTAACAATCACTTTTAAGGGGGTGTTGTGGGTAGAGTAGTGTCCTCTCCCCAATTAATGTCCACCCAGAGCCTCAGAATGTGACCCTGTTTGGAAATAGGATCTTTGAAGGATCTTTAAAGTTGAGATCATGCTGGAATAGGGCAGGACAGAGAGAGAGCATCTTATAGAGACAGAAAAGGATACGCAGAGAAGAGGACCACACAAAGATGGAAACAGAGATCAGTGTGATGATACCACAAGCCAGGGACAGCCAGGAGCCACCAGGAGCTGAAGAGGCCAGGATGGATTCTCTCTGAGAAACTGTAGAGGGAGTGTGGCCCTGCTGACACCTTTATTTCACTCTTCTAGCCTCCAGAACTAACAGACAATCAATTTCTGCTGTTTTAAGCCACATAGTTTGTGGTACTTTGTTATAGCAATCCTAGAAACCAATACTTAATTCTTGGTTTCATTTACAAACTTAAACTTTAAACAATTTAAACTGCAGTTTAAATATTTGATGGATTTTTTAAATACTTTAATTATCTGACAAATGAACCTTCTTAAGCACTTAAATTTTTATAACTCTAATAATTAAAATGTATTAATATGATGTATCCTAAATCTTTTTATTTCAATGTCATAAGTTCAGTAAGAATTTTTCTCATTCCTTTGAATTATTTTTCTCATTCTCATTGAACTCACTAAAATAATGAGTGCAAATTAATTAATCAATCAATTAATTAACCACAAGGCTGAACTGTTTTTGTAGTAGGCCAATTTTTTTTAAGCATCACGAGTTTGTAAGTATCAAATACCATATACATTTTTCTTTAGCATAATTAAAAAAATAGTAATAGTGTGGGCTTTATTCCTTTGAACATTTCTAGACTTAATTCTGAGACTTCCCAGAGAACACCTGGGTGAAATGGCCTAACAGATAGAAATACTGGTCAGGATGCTGATGGATTGATTATTTCCCAATCCCAACCTCTAACTCAGCTTTCCCACAGTCACTATATTGTGGTTTCCAAAGTTGGAGAAGGCAGTTGTCATTTCCCTGGTATATTAGGCAGGGCTCTCCTGAGAAACAGAATCAATAAAACATATAGATTAATTTACATTTATATTTATACTAGAGGCCTGATACACAAAATTCGTGCATGGGGGTGCCCTCAGCTTGGCCTGCGCCCTCTCGCAATCTGGGACCCCTTGGGGGATGTCTGACTGCCAGTTTAGGCCTGATTGGACTGTCTGAGCTAAGACACTGGTCTTCTCTGCCCTTGGGCTGACACCTACACCGTCAGCTCCTCTGGTTCTCAGACCTTCAACTCAGACTGAACTACAACACTGGCTCTCCTGAGTCTCCAGCTTACAGACAGCAGGTCATGAGACTGCTCAGCCTCCATAACCACGTAAGCCAATTCCTCACCAAAAATAAATATCTATATCTGATTGGGCCTAAACCGGCAGTTGGACATTCCTCTCACAATCCGGGACCCCTTGCTCCTAGCCACCTGCCTGCTTGCTCCTTACCACCCACCTACTTGCTCCTTACCGCTTGACTCGCCACTCCTTAGTACTGCTGTGGAGGCAGGAGAGGCTCCCGCCACCACCACTGCACTCACCAGCCATGAGCCCGGGCTTCTGGCTGAGCGGCGCTCCCCCTTTGGGAGTGCACTGACCACCAGGGGGCACCTGTGTTGAGGAGCAAGCAGGCAGGTGGCTAGGAGCAAGGGGTCCCGGATTGTGAGAGGAATGTCCAACTGCCGGTTTAGGCCCAATCAGATATAGATATTTATTTTTGGTGAGGAATTGGCTTACGTGGTTATGGAGGCTGAGCAGTCTCATGACCTGCTGTCTGTAAGCTGGAGACTCAGGAGAGCCAGTGTTGTAGTTCAGTCTGAGTTGAAGGTCTGAGAACCAGAGGAGCTGACGGTGTAGGTGTCAGCCCAAGGGCAGAGAAGACCAGTGTCTTAGCTCAGACAGTCCAGGAAGGAAGGCATGAATTCTCCCTTAATCTGCCCTTTGTCTATGTAGATCCTCAACAGATTGAATGATGCCCATCCATATCAGCAAAAGTAATGTCCATCAGTTCAAGTGCCAATCTCACCCAGTAACACCCTTACAGACCACTCAGAAATGATGTTTTAGCCAAACACTGGTCATCTTTGACCCAGTCAAGTTGACACATAGAGTTAATATCTGAGTATGCACATTTCTTCAGAGGGGTAGACTCTGCCATTGAAATGATTAACATTTGATCTGGTCCAGTGAGCTTGGTTGATGGAAACACAGTGTTGATGGGACAAAGGTACTACTTAACTCTAATGAGGGAGAACCATCTCTCCCAGGCCAGATTAGAACTCTTGACCAGTTATCATGTTACCAACCCATACCCATCCATCATTGCTACAGGATAAAACTCAAATGTATTGTCTGGCATCTCTAATAATAAAAAAATTCATTCTCCTACAGAGAACAATTTTTACAATAATATCTAAAAATGGCTGACACATCATTCAGACATCATTCTTGTAGATGTTTTTTCCAAAACAGGAAGACCACGACTTGTGACATTTCATCATTGGGCGATGGTAGAAAGAGATACAGAAGGAAGTTTTGACTTGCTAAGTCTTGGAGACAATTCCCCTCTCTTTAACTGACTCATTTTTTTGAGGACTAAAGCTTTAGCTCTGCCCTTCACCACAGAACTGTTCAAGGAATCATGTACTAGTATGATCCCAAGTTCTACTACCTGCAATAAATCACTTGTGACTTTCCTTCAAGCACCTTATATGGGTTTGAAATTATACATTTACTAGGTAGATTATGTGATTACCATTTTAAACTATGCCTCAGTTTCCTCGTGTATAAAGTGGTGATAATAATAGTATCTACTTGAGAGGGTCAAATAAATGACTCTACTATAAGAAAGTGCTTAGAACAACCCTGTAACTAGTGTTATATACATGTTAGCTATAACTTGTTTTAACTCCTTCTTTAAGATTGTTAGCAGTGAACCTCTCTCTCTCTCTCTCTCTCTCTCTCTCTCTCTCTCTCTCTCTCTCCTTCTCTGTCTCTCTGTCACTAGTGTATCCCCAGGGCTAAACTATAGCGCCTGGTCAAGAGTGGTGCTCAATAAGTGTTTGTGAGTGACTTACTAGCAATGGAATGAATACATGGAGTGACTGACAAGGCTTTGCCTTGCCTTTTTGTGCTATGTATTGTTGTTTCCCTAAACTTTGTAATTGAAGGATTAGGAGCAGCTGGCTGCTTGTGTTCATAACCCAAACACAGAAATAACTCAGCAGGTCCTTGTAGGAGACAGCAACCACCACAGTTTAGACCAGCGGTTCTCAACCTGTGGGTCGCGACCCCTTTGGCGGTTGAACGACCCTTTCACAGGGGTCGCCTAAGACCATCCTGCATGTCAGATATTTACATTACGATTCATAACAGTAGCAACATTACAGTTATGAAGTAGCAACAAAAATAATTTTATGGTTGGGTCACAACCTGAGGAACTGTATTTAAAGGGCCAGAAGGTTGAGAACCACTGGCTTAGACGGATGAAGTTTATGTCCACATTAGCTGTTTTCATCAAGGAAACTTGCTTATAACATTACTTTCAAAATGTTAGACATTGAAAAGATTGACTATAAATCCATAATTTTCACAGCCATGCACTTCACAATTTTCTTTACGCTTACAAATAAAGAATGAAAAGAAAAGCAGAAATATATTTATTGATATGTGTATAGGAAGCCCTCTGCATTTGGGAAGTCTCCAGTCAAGAATTCATTTAATTTGCTACAATAACTCATGATTTCCTTCTCAGAGTTAACTTCCTGTCTCTCATAACCTGCAGGTGTGCTTACAAGGTGAGGGAGGAGGTCAGTGGAGTTGAGCCCACCCTGATCAACAGTCCTGGTTCTGGCGGCTGGGGCAGATGGATGCACTTGGTTTGAAAAGCCTAGAGCTAATCTGGTGGTATAACTTGAAGTGTAGGTTTCCAGAGTTACAGTGTTGGGCACTAGGTTCCACAACCAGCCAGAGGAATCCTGTTATCTTACTACCTATGAAGGATAATATTAGAAAATCCAGCCACCATTTTTAATATTCTGCGTATGGGATGTTTTGAGATTCTCCATTTAGGGAGCCAGACATGCATTTTTCTTAAAAATGAAATTATGGCCCACACTTCTCTCTGTCCTCCACTTGCTGTCTTTGAAAAAAAATGATGTTTCCAGTCTCCACCAAAGCAGGAAGTGGCTCCTCTAGACCAGAGAGAGAGTGAGAATGACAGGACTCAATAAGGAGCCCTAGAAGATGGGAAGCATCCACAGTGTAACCTTGAACTTAGTCTGGCTTTTTGAGGGCTCCCAGGGCTTGAGCTATAGCTTGCTAAAAACTCTGCTGTGATCTTTTATTTCCAGGTAGATCATGAGATGCTTATTAAACAATGAATTCCTAAAAGATTGATCCTTGATAAACCCTTCATCATGACAGTCTAACCCCATTGTCTGTCACGTACTAAGGGCCATATAACTGAAATGAAATTTCTCTGGTTTCTAACCATTCCTGACCTATTAAGGAGAATGTTATAATTTGATAGATTCTCCCCTGCCTTCTACTCTGTCACTCAGATAAGAACCTCCAACCTTTTTGAGGCATCTTGTAAATTTCATCGCAAACAGTAAAATCAAAATAGGGCATCGATTTCCATGTGGATCCTGTAAGGAAAGACAAGAAGCCATAAATCTGATAGATGGTTGTACTGGCCATGTTTCAGAGTGCGATCCTGTGTGAACTTTGACCTTACAAGGGGAGGGGCAGCCTGTGGCTGATTGTACCATAGACCAGCCAGTCAGGTGATTCCCAGAGGCGGAGTCCTGTTGGGTTTCCAGAACACCTAACGTCAGACTGTGTACTTCATGCATTGGTGTATCTGAGATTCTTCCGTGTCTTTTCAGTTACTATTTTAACTCATCTCTTTTTTTGAGCTCTGATGATTGAGACTCAGTTTCCTGTGACCAAAAAACCTTGACCAAGATGATGGAGATAGGGTTTTCCCAAGATAATGGGTCTTTCCTGTTAAAATTACAAAACACAGAAAAACACCCCCCTTTTTTTCACATTTCATTGGAAATCCCCACAGGCCTTTACAAGGAACTGAGGAGGAGGCAGGGCTCTGAGGGCTGTAGACACATTTATGAAGGAGGGGGTTATGGGGAGTAATGGGGGGAAGGGGAGAAGTTTGATTTGTAATGTTTGCTGATTTTCAGGTATAAATACTCCAACCATGATGGTTTAAAGCTAAACTGGTTCAGAATTGTGAGAAAATAAATGTCTGTTGTCTAAGTGAAAATAATAAATAGAGCTAATTTGGTTGTAAAATAGTTTAACAACCAATTGACAAAATGTGTAAATTTAACAACGGATTCTTGCAAGCCAGCCAATAAGTGCTTGCTCTAGTGCAACCACAGAGAGACTAGGGGTTGGGGAGGGGAAAAATCCTCGAGGGCTTTCCTCCTTTCTCTCTTCTCTTCTCATTTTGCTCTGAGTGGTAAGCAGTGGGGTCTCATTTAGAGGAGACTGAGTTATCTCAAATGTGAGGAGGAAAGAGAGCAGTGGCTAACTACTGATGGAGAAGAGCAGTTGAGAAGGTAAACAGAGTTCTGATTCATAAGTAAAGAAGATTAGTGGCGTAGGGAGCAGATGCATTGGGGGATGGTTCTTTATTTTATTCTTGGTAGAGTCACTTGCGAGGTAAACATGACGCAAGTGGCCCCCTACTTAAATGTATCTATCTCCCCCCATACATTTTACCCATGAGAGGTTTAATTGGGTCAATAATTTCTACTTGTAATGTGTAAACAGGCCAGCAGTTAGAACAACTCCAGACGTACACTGTGTCCTGAAGGAGTTCAGGACATGGACATGCCATCCCAAAATATGCTGCTTTGTTGTGTTGTTTATTTTGAGCTGAAAGCAAATGCAGGGAGAGACCCTCTCAAAACTCCCCTAGATGCCTAAAGACAGATCCTCCAAAGGAATTCAATGGCCGAAGACTCCCTCTCGGGGGAGTTTCACCAACCAGGGATGACTTGGCTCTTATCACAAGGGAGGAGACTAGAAGCTGACACCACACTCAGACAGGCTTTGTCACAAATTATCACACCTCCCATCCATTCTTCCAGGGACCCATTCATCTTTCATGAAAATCCTTTTCTCTCCTTTAGGTGGTCTCCATTATTCTCCTCCCACTATTAAGACAGTAGACAAGCTCTCAAATGTCACCAGTATTGGAAGAATTTACTTTCTTTTTCCGGTACACATTGTACTAAAACTTAACAAACGTGTAGACCTTTTCTTCTGCTAATCTGTTGTTGTCAGTTCATTTCATAGCATCAGCTATTGGACCTAGGAGGGGAGAGGGAAATCTTTTCTCCCCTTCAGTTCTATAGGGAGAACCCTCTAAACTGTTCAACATGGGAAACGCTGTGTGTAAACAACATCGAAGAAATTAACCTATAGGCGGTACACATCTTTTTTTTCCTGATGTAATTTTTAAAAAATCTTTATTCCCTCCATTAACCTCTTCCAGGCCACAGACCCCCACCCAGGCCTTCACTACCCCATTTTCTGTGTCCACGGGTTATGCATATATGCACACAGGTTCATTGGTTGTTCTCTTCCCACCCACCCTCCCCTGTCTTCCCTCTGAGGTTCAACAGTCTGCTCATGTGTCTATGTCTCTGGTTCTATTTTTGTTCATCAGTTTATGTTGGTCATTAGATTCCACATATGAGTGAGATCATGTGATACTTACCTTTCTCTGGCTTTTCCCCTTAGGGTAATACTCGCCAGGTCCATCCATGCTGTTGCAAATGGTAAGAGTTCTTTCTTTTTTTTTTTTTATTGCCGGGTAGTATTGCACTGTGTAGATGTACCACAGTTTTTTTATTCACGCACCTGCTGATGGGCACTTAGGCTGTTTCCAAATCTTAGCTATGGTAAATTGTGCTGCTATGAACATAGGGGTGCATATATCCTTTCTGATGAGTGTTTCAGGTTTCTTAGGATATATTCCTGGAAGTGGGATCACTGGTCAAAATGGGAGTTCTATTTTTAATTGTTTGAGGAAACTCCACACTGTTTTCCTCAGAGGCTATACTCACTCCCACCAGCAGTGGGTGGTACACATCTTGATGTCACTCATTTGATCAGTTTTCTCATCTTAATGACATTAACCTGTATGGAATAGTTTTAACCGATGGACTAGGTAGTTGGTTTTCAGAAAGAATGCAAAAAACACCAACATAGATCCATCTTTTTTGTGTTGACTCCCATTTTTAAAAAACGTTTTAAATGAACTTTAACTTTTAGAACTGGTTTAGATGACAGAAAAGCTGTGAAGGCAGTACAGAGAGCTTCCCTGTATCCCACACCCAGCTTCCACTGTGATTAGCATTTTACATTAATATGGTCCATTCGTTGCAATTAGTGAACTGATGCTCATATAGCCCTATTAACTAAAGTCCACCTTTTCTTTGAGTTTCTTTAGTTTTCCCCTAATGCCCATTTTTTTTCTGTCCCAAGAATCCCATCCAGGAAACCACATTACATCAGTCATCATGTCTCCTGAGGTTCCTCTGGGTGGTGACAGTTCTCAAAAATTATTTTTTGGTTTTTGATGACCTGGACAATTTTGAGGAGTTCTGGTCAGTTAACTTTGTAGAATATTCCTCAATTGAGATTTGTCTGATTTTTTTTTCATGGTTAGACTTAGGATATATTCCTAGAAGTGGGATCACTGGGGTGATGGTTTTGAGGGGAAGACCATAGAGGTCAAGTGCTGTTTTCATTGTATCATATAAAGGTACACACTAACAATATAACATCACTCTTGACATTGATCACCTGGCTGAAGAGGTGTTCGTCAGGTGTCTGCACCGTACAGTTGCTCTTTGTTTTGACCACCATTTTTTTATTCTGGGGAACTATGAATGCAAGGGATACTGTGCATTCACTGGAATGCTCAGTGGCTTAATCTTTGCACTACAGCTCCTTTCCTCTGAATACAGCTGGTAAGCCTGACTAACCATGAAAGTCCCATGGTGATTTAAAAGTCCATGTTCCTGAGAATTCTGATTCATTTGGACAGAGAGGCCCTGGGCAGTAACCCACATTTCTAAGAAGAACAGGTCATTTCAATCCAGTGGTCTGTAGACTACACACACTTGGAGAAAACAGTCCTAACCTGCAAAGGGAAGGCAAGACATTCTGGATATTCTCAGAAGTTGCCATTTGCATGTGTCTGCTGCAGAAATCGAGGACAATTTTCTTTTGAGTTGCCCTTTTCGGCCTTGTCCAGGGCATAACATGCAATTAGTCTCGGACCCACTGCTTTCCTCCTGTGAAAAGCACTTCATGCCGGGTGGTCAGGGCCACTTTCCATGTGCCGTGAGAGCATCTGGCTAAAACCGACATCCCATGTTCATGCAACTACGTGTGGGCTTATACAGCAAAAATGGACGAGGAAATGGGTACTATACTGCAGTGGGGAGAAAAATGTTGTTATTAAAGTAAAACCTCAACTGATGAGCCACATTCTTATTCCGTAGGGAGAGCAGAATTCATCTCGTGGAAAATTTTATTCTTTGGTTTAGAAACACTCTTTACTGGACCCTGTGGTTATAAAACAACATGAAGTCATTCTGACTAGAGTGGCGGTGGCAAAGGGAGCTGAACTGCTCTTTAGGACAAATTAAACGGGGGTCCTTCCTCCCTGGGGAGGGAGAGGATCACTTAATGTGGGGCTGCTACGTGGGTGTCCTTGACCAGAAAGGGTAGGTTTGAGATCCCGGAACTTAGGGAAGGGCTGCAGTGACACGCTGGGAGAGTGGGAAGTTAGAAGAGAGACAGTTGGCAAGACGTTCCCTGGAGCAGAAAATGCTGAATCAACTTGAGGATGGGTGCTGCCCGATTCCGCCTGTTGCACATCATTCTCCTTTGGGCTGATACAAGATAAAGGGAGGCATATTTACATTTTTAAGAGTTTATTTCAGCAATGTCCATTCAAATCATTTGGCCACCAATCTAGCACATAGAAAGGAGCTCTGAGGAGATATAGAAAATGAGACAGAAGGGAGTGGGAACAGGGAAGTTATGCTAGGCCCCAAACAAACAAACAAACAAGAAAGGGATTTATTTAAACGGAATGATTACTGGAATTGCAAGGTTACTTTCCTTTAGGGCAGTGGTTGGTAAACTGCGGCCCGCGAGCCACATGCGGCTCTTTGGCCCCTTGAGTGTGGCTCTTCCACAAAATACCACGTGTGGGCGCGCATGTACAGTGCGATTGAAACTTTGTGGCCCATGCGCAGAAGTCAGTATTTTGTGGAAGAGCCATACTCAAGGGGCCAAAGAGCCGCATGTGGCTCGCGAGCCTCGGTTTTCCGACCACGGCTTTAGAGGATGGGATGGCAGGGGCTTATCAGGCAGAGCAGACGATAGACACCTAATTGACTGGTTTAAGATACCATTTCTGGAAGAGCCAAAATTGTAAGTTAAATATCAATTGAGTGACATGGGGCTTAGTATAAATGTTTTCATTTTGGGCCTGTTGGCTTCTTTTTAACAATCCTAGTCCTTCATACACGACAGCATTGTGATAGTGGGTCACATTTTGGCGCACAGGAATGAGGCAGTTCAGAGAGACCTACCACAGCATGAGGAGGTAGAGTTAGAGGACCCGACATGATGGAGGAGCAGATAGGAGCAGGAGTTTGGTCCGGGACTCCTCGGAATGAGGGAGGTGCTGGAACCCCCACCCTTATAAGCATAGGTTTTGAGTGAGTTGATCTGGACCCATTTAAGGATTTTTGGGTACACTAGTCAGAAATACCCTAAAGATTCTCCAGTCTTCCTGTGGATCTGAACAAGGAATCGTGAGGGAAACTTGAATAACAGATGGATAGCTCCTTATCATTCCCCCTCCCCCCCAGTTATGTTTTTCTATTCTCTGTGATTCTTAATGTCAACACAAGTGCTGAATTTTCCAATACACTCTTGCTTATGAAGCAGATATTATTTATGACTTTGTTCAACTTCATCATCTATTTTAAATACAAAATAGTTGTTTTTGTTTTGTTTTTCTGTTGCTAACAGCAAAATTCTCTTGCACGGATGTATTTCTTTACACAGACAAAGATGTTGAGCAAGGTGTGGTAGGTTAAGTACACAAATGTTGAGGGGGATGGATAGAATGATTACTGTAATGTAAGAAAGGAACTAAGAAAAATTGTAAGGCAAGCGAAACCAATCTACAAGCTAGGACAAGTAAGACATAAACATGAAAGTGTGTGTGTGTGTGTGTGTGTGTGTGTGTGTGTGTGTTCATGGCGTAGGAGTGGAGAGGAGGAACAATGGACAGAGGAGAACATCATCTTAGAATAATTTCTCCTAAACTAGTTGCTCTGTCACTTCTAGCTCGGATAGCTGGGGTGGAGGCTGGTGAGCCTTTTTGCAAGGGTAAAATGTTTAATGGAGAACAATAGTTTCAAAAAAGTCAATGCTTTCATTATTGTTTTAATGTTTCATCTCTTTGGGTTGTGTATTAGTTTTCGATTGCTGCTGGAACAAGTGCCCACAGACTTGGTGTTTTGAAAGAGCACACTTCATTGTTCTGTAGCTCTGTGGATTCGAATTGTGACACGACACGGGTCAACCTGGGCTGAAATCCAGGAGTCTGCAGCGCCGAGCTTCTTTCTGGAGGCTCTTGAGGGAGAATCAGTTTCTTTGCATTTCCCCAGATTCAAGAGGCCACACACCTTCACTGGCTCATGGCCCCTTCCTCCACCTCCAAAGCCCTCAATGTTGCATCACGTGGTCCCTTTTTCTGTTGTCACAGCTCCCTCTGACTCCAGCTGGGAAAGGTCCTCACTTTAAGGACCTCTGACATTAAACTGAGCCTCCCCAACTAATACAGGGCAATCAATATTATAAAAGGCCAGTGGCTATAACGCCGGCACATAGAAAGGAGCTCTGAGGAGATATAGAAAATGAGACAGAAACAGAAGAGAGTGGGAACAGGGAAGTTATGCTAGGCCCCAAACAAACAAACAAACAAGAAAGGGATTTATTTAAACGGAATGATTACTGGAATTGCAAGGTTACTTTCCTTTAGGGCAGTGGTCGGCAAACTGCATGCTGGGCCTCTAGTCTCCTTAATGAAAGTCATTGATGTAATCATGCATGGAAAACGACCGGTCACCAGGAGGTGCATTGATGGGTCTCATGGCGTGGTGGGTCTCGGTCTCATGGCATGGTGGGTCTTGGGGTCCTGCTGGTGTGGCAGGTCTCAGGGTCCCGCCGGCGTGGTGGGTCTGGAATCCCACCAGCGTGGCAGGTCTTGGGTCTTGCGCCTTTTTGCGTGCTGGGCCTCTAGTCTCCTTAATAAAAGTCATTGATGTAATCATGCATGGGAAGTTTCTTTGCCATGTAATGTAACATATAACACATTCTGGGGATTAGGACACCTTGAAGGGGTGTTATTCCACCTACCACAGAGTGACCCTAGATTTCTTATCCCAACTCATCCATTTTCTTGCCAGTCACTGACAAAATTAAAAAAAATATATATATTGATTTCAGAGAGGAAGGGAGAGGGAGAGAGAGATAGAAACATCAATGACAAGAGAGAATCATCAATTGGCTGCCTCCTGCACTCCCCACCCTGGGGATTGATCCCACAACCCGGGCATATACCCTGATGGGACTAGAACCGTGACCTCCTGGTTCAGAGGTCAAGGCTCAACCACTGAGTGACACTGGCTGGGCTGAAGAAGTTGTTTAATGTGAAGTTGTGAAGAAGTTTGTAGCAAATTAGAATTTTATGATGTCTTGCTTATAATGAAAAAAAGTTAAGAATTAAACTAAATTGTGATCCCCCTCCCATAAATTATTCAGATTGTTTCATTGGATAGCCTTGGCATATAACTGATGTGGAATCCCCTGTCTCCTTCACTTGCTACAAGTAAATCAAACAACCAGCAACAACTGTCTTCTTCTTGAATACAGTGCCCCCAGCAGCAAACCCCTTGAGTTAGGTAACAAAAGCAGGAGAGAGATGTCATAACTAAAGGAGAGATGGGTCAAAAGAAAAGAGCTTTGTTTAAAGATGAGCTATCTGGATGTGCTACACACCCAGCACTGAAAATGAGCAAGTGGCACTGAGGGCAGAGGTCAGGGCTGACTCGGGACCACGCACTCACTGCACAAGGGGACCATTTCCTGACTCAATGTTGAACGAATCTGGGTGCACAGAGGTCTTTGCTGGGGTTTTGGCACCAGTGATGATGGGAAGAGCCTTCTGAGGAAGTGCTCTTTTTAGACGTGTATTCAACCACCTTTGGACCCTCCTGCTGTTCTCAGAAGTAGGTTAGATTCCTGACCCCCTGCTGGGTGACGTCTGTCCCTTTCTTCAGTTTTGCAAATCTGGCACTTAAATAACTTGTGAAGATTCATTACTTCCTTTTTCCAGGCCACATATTCAAATAAGATCCTTGGAATGAAAAGATTGGTATAACCCAGAATCCCCTAAGATAATTATGCAAACCAAGTCCTAATCATTACCAGTGAGGTTAATACAAATTTTTAAAGGAGTCAACTCTGTTTTGTTTTTAAATATTGGATACTCTTATCCAATTTCAGCATCGGTAACTGTCTTACCTTTTTGTGTGAATATTGGTGATATGCACTGATACAGAGCACAGTAGGAGTACATAATAATTTTACAAATCTCTGGTGGTGAGAAAGGTCCCTATATAATCTATTGTGTATTATATTGTGCATATCACATGTGGTGATCCGAGGCAAGAGGACTTGTGGGTGTGGTAAAAATCAGTCCGAATGGCTGGCCTGTGTTTTCTTCTTTGGGTTCTCGCAACCACACCCGGTGTGTGTTGGCATAAGAACAGAGTACATAGTAACGACCTTATTGGTTTGTCAGCAAGTACATGAGTGAGTTCTACTTTCCCTGAGAGTCATAACAATAATAACTCCTTCTGAGGGCCTTCCTGGAAATGACCAGAAACCAACTTCAAACGAATTTGGAAGTAATCCCCAGTAGAAAGGATATTAGTTTCCTATGATTGCCGTCACAGGTGATCACAAGCTGGGTGGCTTTAAACAACAGCAGCATATTCTCTTGCAAGTGATGGAGGTCAGAATGCTGAGATCAAGGGCTTAGCAAGGCTGGTGCTTTCCGGAGGCTCTGAAGAAGAGTGTACTCCACGTCTCTCTCCTAGCTTCTGATGTTGCTCACAGTCCTCCGTGTTCCTTGGTTGGCAACTGGCTCACTCCAATCTCTGCCTCCATCATCTCATGGTATTCTTCCTGTGTGTCCCTGTGTCCCTGTGTCTTTACATGGCCTTCTTATAAGGACACCAGTCCTCAGAATTAGGGTTCATCCCAATTCAGTATGACTTCATCGTAATTTGATCACATCCTCTAAGACCTTATTTCCAAATTTGTGTCCACTTGAACTGGAGGTTAGGACTTCAGCATATGTTTTTGGGTGACTCAATTCAACCAACGACAGAAGGTTATTGAGAAATGTGTATTTAGATGAGCTCAGCAGAAGAGTCCACACATGCAAGAAGTACACTTGGTACTGAGTAACAAATTATGACTTTGTGCATTTAAGCTTTGGTCAAAGCTGGGGTCTTTTTGGGAAAATTAAAAATCTCACAGATTTCTTTGTTGTTGTTGTTGTTTTGGTTAATCCTCATCTGAGGATATTTTTCCACTGATTTTTTTAGAGAGAAAGGAAGGAGGAAAGACAGAGAGAGAGAGAGAGAGAGAGAGAGAGAGAGAGAGAGAGAGAGAGAGAGAGAGAGAGAGAGAGAGAGAGACATCGATGTGACAGAGACACATTGATTGGTTGCCTCCCACAGGTGCCCCAACCAGGGCTGGGGATTGAGTCTGCAAGTGAGGTACATGCCCTTGATGGGGATCGAACCCAAGACCCTTTGGTCTGAGGGCCAATGCTCTATCCACTGAGCTAAACCAGCCAGGACCCCATAGATTCTTATATGCAAAAATTTTTGGTAGTGGAAGACAGATTAGCTTACTCCAAGCATGTCAAACTTGCCGCCCGCGGCCTGCATGCCTTGTTTATTTGGCCCGTGTTAGCCTTTGAGTTTGACATGCTTGGCTTACTCTGTCTAGCACCAATAGCACTTTCCTCTCTTCAAAACTGGGCAAATCTGTCCTGGAAACTGGAAATCCCAGCGGAAACAATGCTTAAAATTCCACAAACAACTGAAAATCAGTCAAAACAGTGGTGATTTTCAGCACACTGTATTTTGGGTGCGTAGCATCTCTTTCATCAGAATGTCCAACTCTCAGACCACCCTCCTATGTGTACTGAGGCTACAAAGGCTTTTCCCTGAAGATCCCATCCCATCACAGTACCTGGGATGCATCAGAATTTGTATCCTTTATTTTAGGAAAATTTCCCAATCTTGGCCTTTTGTTTTTGTGTGACTTATATGATGAAAAGTATTCGGAGTATTAAGGACTTTCAAGAAATACATAAATTTTTTCCCTTTCTTACAGTTACAGGGATTTGCCTCTGAGAGTTGTGTATTTTATTATGTTTCCTTTGGCTTCATTTTGTTTTATAATTTAAAAAATTCTGGTATGATTGCACATCTGTGCTATTATTTTCCCTAGGCTCAAGGATGTCACAGCAGACTGAACTCTTCCCTGAACTGAATTTCTGTCACTGGGGACCTGAATATTTTGGAGCAGACTAGGACTAATAATTTTCATTTACCAGCTGTCATAAATAATTCAGTCTGCTAAATTCCAAAGCACTAGCAGGATGAGTGAGCAATCCTTTGAAAGGGGAATTTTCAATATCAATCATTCCCTCTTATATCAGTGTTCAGAAATCCCCACTAACACATTTTGGAGAGCAGACAACATTGGTAAGTAATGGGATTAGATAGCGCTTTCCACATTTCATGTTGACCTGCATTCAGATGGAAGTTAGGACTCAGCTCGTATTTCCTGAAGGTTTGGTGTGTGCAGAACAATGCATTGGAGACCCTGGAACTGACAGAGGATCTAGGCTTTGAAGTATCCCTGCCCTCTGGGATCTTATTGCTTCAACTCCCCAGAATAAACCAACCACAATAATAGCAGAGCACTGGGGAGTGTACGAGTTTCCTTTTGCTGCTGTAACAAAGTACCACACATTTAGGAGATTACAAAAACAACACAAATTTATTATCTTACAGTTCCAGAGGTGAGAAGTCTGATGTAGGTCTCATCGAGCTTAAATCAGAGTGTGTGCATGGCTAGATTCTTTCTGGAGGGTTCTAGAGAAGAGTCTGTTTTGTTGTCTTTTCTAGCTTCTGGAGACTGCCCATGTTCCTGGCCTCATGTCATCCTTCCATTTTTAAAGCCAGCAATGCCTAGTCTTTCCTATGTCTCAAAACTCTGACACTGATTTCTTTTGCCTCTTTCTTCCACTTTTAAGGTCTCTTGTGATCCACTGGACCCACCCGGGTAATCCAGGATGATCTTATTTTAAGGCCAGCAGATTAGCAACCTTAATTCTATCTGCAACCTTAATTCCCCCTTACCATTTAATTAACATATTCACAGATTCTAGGAATTAAGTATGTGGACATCTTTGGGGACTGTTCTTCAGGCTCCGACAGGGAGCAAACCTATGCCAACGGTCAGTTATGTGTCCTCTTCTGATCAGAATGGTAGGAGGCTTTGTCTGGAACTGTTCTGCTTAGTAAATACATTTTATTGAGTCACTAGAGGCCCGGTGCACAAAATTTGTGCAGGGGTAGGGTCCCTAGGCCTGGCCGGCGATCAGGGCCAATTGGGGCCTTCGGCTGCAGGCCGGGGCCTTCCTTTTGGCTGCTGGCCAGGGCCTTTCTTCCCCTGGCTGCCAGCTGGGGCCTTCCTTCATTACATGCTGCCCCCTGGTGGTCAGCGCATGTCATAGCAAGCAGTCAAACTCCCAGTCAGTCGAACTCCCAAGGGGACAATTTGCATATTAGCCTTTTATTATATAGGATTCTGGTACTGGGTGGAGTAGAGACAACTCAAATCTCAAACTATGCTCAACTTTTGCTGTTTTCTCCATCATTCCTCCTAAATCTGAGCAGGGAATTGTAGTAGTCTTTTCGTTTAGCTGGCCAACTTTTTTTTTTCCATCCTCACCTGAGGATATTTTTCCATTGATTTTTAGAGAGAGTGGAAGAAAGAGGGAAAGTCAGAGAGGAATATCAATGTGAGAGAAACATATCAATTAGTTGCCTCTTGCACACACCCCCACCAGGGCCCGGGCTGGGGAGGAGCCTGCAACCGAGGTACATGCCCTTGACAGAATCAAACCCGGGACCCTTTGGTCCACAGGCCAACACTCTATCCACTGAGTCAAACCAGCTAGGGCTCAACTTTTGATTTTGAATAGTAAATTTAAAAATATTAAGTAGGGCATCGAGCAGAAATTGGATTAATTCTTAGTGATAGTTTGGACCATTCAGACAGAAATGGACAGTGGAAGAAAAAATTGGTCAAATGCATTGCAGAAGAATGCAGTGTGGTGATAACATCCTCTCTCTGTGTAATACTGTTTTTCAGAGCTTGCCAATCTTTTTCTGGTATTACATATAATTTGGTTTATCTTTCTGTAGCAGATCCCCCATAGAAATGCCTGCCTGGGACATACCCTGACTCTCGCTTACACGGCCATGGCCACACTCCCACCTCACAGAGCCAGTTTTCAGCCCTGCTGAGCGGGCAGCAGGCCCATGGTCTCCCTCTGGCTATGCTGAATACCTACTCAACAAAGCCCATTAGATTTTCTCACTCAGGAACTTGAAAATGAGACTCAAAAACTCTATTTATCCAACCCCAAAATGAGTCCTAATGTAAACTATGGATTTCAGTTAGCGATAGCATATCAATTTTGGTTCATCGATTGTAACTAATGTACCACACCAACACCAGTTGTTACCATAGAGGAAACCGTGTGTGGGAGGAAAGGGGGTATGGAAACTCTTAGTACTGTTTGCTCAGTTTCTCCATAATCCTGAAACGGCTCTAAAAAATAAAATCCACTTGTTTAAAAAAAGAAAGACACCATCTAGCCAGCTTCTTTTAGGCACCAGGTTTGGGGGCCACTTAATTTTCAGGCTGTGTAGCATAAACGAAAGGTGCGTGAACATGATATGTGTAAGCGATGGCAGCACATGCTTCGTGGGCAGAGGCAGATCCAGAGTTCTCTTCAGGAAACACACACACACACACACACATACACACACACACAATGGAGTGTGAAATAGAATACTTATTTGGAAGAGCCCTGAAAATGAGAGATCCTTAAGCTTCATTAACTTGAAGATAAATCTGCCTCAGCTTGTGCGTGCGAGGAAAGCAGGTGTTTAGAGAGAGGCAGAAATAAGCAACCCAGAGAGATGGAGAAAAATCTTTTGAGTTCCTCACTTCCCAGTGAATGTTCCCAACAACTTGCCCTTTTTAGTTGGAGTTGGCCCGTTGGAACCAAATGACCAGCAGACACAACATCCCCTGTGAGGAGGAGAGAAGGCAGTTGGACGTGGTTCAATGTTGTCAATGGCACAACCGAAGCAGAAAACAAAGTGGGGACTTGTCCGAGGCACACAGCAGAGCATGGCGGGCTCAGACAGAGCCTGCTTCTATGACTCGGTCTAGGGGTCCTTTCACTCTCTTCTGAGTCTGGTTAGCAGCCCCTGAAGGAGCCAGCGCCTCGGGATCTCATTACTTATTCCCTGCCCACATGACTCGTTCCGAGAGCTCTTGAAATTCAATTCCATCACAACTGGAGACAGAGAAATAATGAACAGAGAGGAACAGGGGTGGGTGCCATCAGAGGGTGACATCTCTGACAGCATGTCCGCAGGCCGCTGTTCGTTCCAGCTCCTTATTGAGACTTTCTCTTTCCTTATTGAGACCCTCTCTTGCCTCCACTGGAGTGATTTGCAATGAGGGTATTTTTGAAACTTTTCTTCTGGGAAGGTTCCTCCACACTTTGATGTGACAAAGGAAGTGCGAATGGCCTTCATTTAAGGAGAATTCAATAGTCGGTTCCTTAACCCCAGAGTTAAGATACAATTGGACAATGTGGCAAAAGATGCGGCAACACGCATCAGAGGCGTGTGAGAAAGAGCACATGCAGGGAGTGCTGGCCAATTATTGTGGCATCACCCTGGGTGGCGGGGGTTTATGCTGTGACACTATCATTAGCGGTGGCCCCTGGGTATTTGTTGTTCAAATCCATGGAGGTAGTTCAGTCCCTTTTTACTGTGTGTATCTTGGCAGCTGTTAACTCCAGACTAGAACAGAATCTCTGAGGGCAGAGAGAAAAACAAGTGACGTGACCGTTTTCTGTGTTCTCTACGCACATGTACGTAGTAGGTGCTTTCAGGTCAGTGCTGAGCACCTTCTAGGCACTAGCACAAAGGTCTTGAAAACAGCCCTGCAAAGGAGGAAAGGTCCCTTCCCACACTGAGGCGAGGGGAGATTGAAGTAAGGTGTGGACAGTTGGGAAGTGGTGGACCTAGAACTTAAACCCGGGTCTCTGACTGCAAGGACCCATCTGCTCAATGCTCTGTCATAGTACCAGCCTAATGCATTCCCAAATGGATTTTTTTTCTTGTTGTTTTCCCTAGATTTATTTTATTTGAAATATATTTTTAAAAATAATTCTTTATTGTTAAAAGTATTACGTATGTCCCATTTTCCCCCCATTAATCCCCTCCAGCCCATCCCCTGCCCTAGGCCCTCACCGCCCCATATATGCATGGCCTCATCTGTGTCCATGGACCATGCATATATGCAGACAAGTTCCTTGGTTGATTACCTTCCCCGCCTTCCCTCTGAGATTCCGCACTCTGTTCCATGCTTCCATGTCTCTGGATCCACTCGGCTCATCAGTTTAATTTGTTACTTAGATTCTACATTTGAGTGAGATCATGTGCCAAATGGATTTTTTGAACCTAGATCATGTCGTCCATCTTTGCATCTGTAACATTGATCTCAGTGCTTAACTGCTCAATACATGCTTCTTAAATGAATTGAATGAATGAATAAATTTTAACTCCAGCTTTGATTGAGTCACTCGGACTGGAATAAAAGGTGGCCATCTGGGCACTTGGTGTCCTGTCTTGTGTCAGAGGTGTTTCTTGAAAGTTAATGTATCTCAGTACAGTGACTCAAGTAGCTTTGTGGGTCAGAGCGTCCTGGGGAAGGGCCCATCTCCAGGAATCCTTGTTTGGTGTTATCTAGGGAACAAACTAGCACAATGTCACTGTTTCTTCTGAGGGACGGACTGTTGTCTCCTGGTCAAGAGTGTGTCATTGTGTTTCAGCTTCCCTACTTTGGTACAGAGGGATTTGGGTTTATGGGTGAGCGATTCGGCACTTGGTTAATCAACCATTCTGCACGGCATCGATGTTTTTGAAATAATTTTGGTGGATTCCTCTCTGCTTCTTCCATTTAGCACCTCCTACGCCTTGGTAACTCCATCTCCCGACACTTGTTCTTCTTCAATTTCTCCTCCACATTCCCTCTCTGCCTCCTGACAACTCTCTGGGGAAAAACAGCTTCTCAAGGTTTCTCTGTCAAGTGTTTCCTGGAAATGAGAATGGAATGAAGTTTTCAGGTCATTGCTCTGGAGAAAGTGTGTCTTCTCATTACTCTGTACTATTTTCTCACGTTCCTAGTCTAAACTCTGAGGGTGACACTAAATTCACACCCCCTTTTTAGGTCTATTTTCTCTCAATTATATGAGTGTGCTTTTCAGGGCTTTATTTTTTATTAGTTTTCATGTTCCCCTTCTGTTGTCCAAGATAACAGGTGGCCTCCTATCAGTAGTTGAGGTAGACCTACCTTGTCTCCCACACCCATACCACATAATTCTGCTGCCTTTTATGTGGGGAGATAACACTCAACTTTTCGATTTATTCACATAAGTAACACAAATGACCAATGTGTGAAGATCACTGGTTCCTCCCATAATACTCACATCCAGGGGATGTCCTCTGTTTCTAATTAGTCTTTAATTAACAGCACTGAGTGTTCCAGCAATGTTAGACTCTAGAGTTCCTTCTTCGTTGAAAATGGTTTAGAAACCCAATAGGAAAAACAAATAACTCAGGTGGGAGAAAGGGACTCAGAGCACTCCAAAGTTCTTTTTCCCGGCCGAGGTCCCTCTGGGACACCGAGACAACCTCTTGGGTTTGCAGACCGCAGCTGAAACCCACTCTGCAAGTTGCCAGGAAGATGAGCCGACTACAGCCCCTTCCCTTGGGGAGCTCACAGTTGAGGCGGGAGAACGTTCCATGCTTACCACACAACTAGCTGTCCCACAGCGTGATAGTTGAGAGGCAGCACAGTATGGCAGGTGAGACAGTGGCCATTGGTTCCCATGGGGACCACAATTCCAGCTCTTCAACTCTCTGTGATCTTGAGCAAATGAGTGAATCTCTCAAACTTTCAATTTCTGATCTCTAACATGAAAATAATGTTACCTACTTACTTTTTCCAGGGTTCTTGGAAGAGTGAGAGATAGAATAAGCTACAATGACTTTAAAGTAATGAAATCAGTGCCTGGCTTGTTGTAGTTGAGAGTATTGATGAAGCTAGTACTCAGGACAATACTTAATGTCGAGTGATTTCTATGTAGTGGTCACAGGGCTAGTTTCATGGCATCTCAGTCTTCACTAAACTTGTTTGTGAGGTATCATACAGATAAAGACTCTCAAAAACTTGCTTACCATATTATCATTTGTGTGTTTACTCATTTATTCAACAAATGTTTATTGAGGACCTCTTAAATGCCAGGCACTGGTCTAGTTTTAGGGGATACCCCAGTGAGCTCTGCCCTCAAAGAGCTTGCATTCTTTTATTTGTTTTTTTTAGAGAGAGTGGAAGAAAGGGGGAGAGACAGAGAGAGAGGGAAACATTGATGTGAGAGAGACACATCGGTTGCCTCCCACACATGCCAGAACAGAGCCTGCAACCGTGGTGTGGGCCCTTGACCAGAATTGAAGCTGCAGGCTGACCTCTATCCACTGAACCAGACCGGCCAGGGCAGAGGGCTTGCATTGTGATGGAGGAAACAGTCCACAAACGATGTGCTAGTTGGATGGTGGGCCAAACTATCTCCAGAAAACAATAAACTTCTTGGCACTCAGAGGATAAGAGGACTGATTCCTTGAGCCAAGTCAGACTTTGACTATGGGGTGAAATATCAAAATTAAAACCTGATGGTCATCTCAGAGATTTACTTCTGCTTTAGAGATTAGAAATTGAGATTTGTTTCCTCAAAAGAGTCATTTCGTAATCTACTATGAACGCAGTGCACTGATGACCCCTGTTTTAGGCTGTGAGGGGCCAGGGAAGATATCACTCTTCAGCATTTTCTCAGCTCGGTGTTTATAGTAGCCCTTCATGGACTTAAAAATGCCACCGGGCTGTGGAAACAAGCTACCACAAGCCGGAGCCAGGTGGAGATGTGAGTACTACAGACGGAGGAGTAAGTCTGGCGCTCTTTCAACAATTCTTTAAATATTTTCCCATTAAGAGGGGAGGCCGCGTGCTGGGAAGGAAAGGAGTGGGGTGGGGAGTGTCTGCTCAGTTTCTTTGCTATTCCTCCAAGCAGCTCAGCTTTGGCCCCACACATGTGTAACCACATCAATCAGTAACGGGTGCAGATAACCACATCTACCCTCCTTAGAAGGTGGTTGCAGGGCCTTGTCTCACCCCGCAACCCATCAACAGTAGCTCCTTAAAGTATTTTTCCCCATCACATGGCACATCCTCTGAGACGTACAGTAAGTTCCTTGTTTGTCATCTCAGTTCAGTTCTGGTAAGGTTTTCATTTGCCCAACATGCTTGCATGTCCTGTATAGATTGAGATCTTGGGGAGAGGTCTCTTGACCCACTTTTCTTTGAATAAGAATCTCATTTATGTGACATTGTATCTTTTCATTCTCTAAATCTATATATATTTTCACATGAAGCTCCTAGAAGAGTATTGGGTGCCTTTGTCCTGAAGTCCATTCCTATATGCTTGTTTTCTATTGTCTCATAGACCCCATCTCTGAAGCACAGCAGACAGCCTCTTCCTCCTTTAGCCCCATCGGTATTCCATGGAGCTCTTGGCCTCACATCGTCGCCATGCAGTGTGGTCCCCAAGGCCTTGCAGTCACGGACGGCACCCGCACTGCTCTGGGATCCCTGGTCCAGCCAGGGGGCCATGTCGCATCACCTCACACTTGTCACCTCCTCGAACCTCAGGGAAGCCTGTGCCACCCCCTCCTGTGGGGTTAGTTCCCTCTGCAGCTGAGCATGACTTTCATAGCCGGCTCTCATCTCTTTCATCTCATTCTCATCTATTTCATATCCTTGATTTCCTCTCTCTAACATAAACTGTCCTCAGGATATTGCTTTATCTGCATCCCTCTCAAGTATAGTATATTTATTTCCCCCCACCCCATACCTCAGGCTAGTCAGTGTCTAAGTCAGTGACAATGCCAATGTCAGACCATTGCTCAGCTGCCCATTTATAAAACCCCAGCCCTCTTTCAACCTGTGGCCTCTGGCGTTTCTACCATCTATCCTCACTTTGCTGTCACTTTGATTATTCATTTTTTTTGCCCTTCATACCAAAACTTCTCTATTCCTACTCCTATTATCGTCCTTGCTGATGTCGACATGCCATCAATCACTTTAACTTCTAAATTTTTCTTACTTCCTTATTCCCAAAGACTTTTTCACCTATTTGTTTTCTTAACAACTATTGATTTTTAGAGAGAGAGGGAGGGAGAGGAATATTCTTTTCTCTCACTAGGATGTAAAAGTTAGCTTTTGCTACATAATCAACTCTTCCAAAAGCTAGTGGCTAAAAACAAAAACCCATTTATACAGCTCCTGGTTCTCTATGTTGACAATCTGGGCTGAGCTCATCTGAAAAGTTTTTTAATTCTTGGCCTGGCTCATCTGATCTCTTGGCTATCAATGCTTTCTCATGCAGCCGTGGTCAGCAGTTGAGGGGGCTAGACCGTCTGGTTTATGATTGTCTCAACTGAGATGACTGGGGCTACTGGGATGACTGAAATCTCTCCACGTGGCTCCTCCTCAGGTCAGCATGGTGTATGTGTAATTTGAAGAATTCCGAAAGCAACAAAAGAAAAAGCATTCAAGGTTCTTGAAGTCTAGGCTTGGGCCTTCCCATACTCTATGGATCAAAGCAAGTCATCATGCTAGCACAGATTTACAGAGTGAGAAAATAAATTCTACCTCTTGATAGAAGTAGATGCAAAGAATTATGATCTATTTTGCTATACACCATGAGGATTCAATTTACTGACTCCACCTCTCTATCACTTCCTGACTTCATCTTCCTTCTTACCCAGCTTAGATGTTTGAATTCATAATTATAATCATTCCTTTGAATCTACACCCAAATGATTTATCTCTCTCTCCATTTAATACAACCAATTTCAAAAATCCACAGCCCTAGAAAACCATCTCTTTTTCCTTTGCCTGTGTACATGCTGCTGAATATCACTGGGAGAAAAAAAATCATGTAACTGGGCTAAATTTAATACTTGTGGACAGAGTTTTGAGTTGCTTTAATATTCACTCTTCTTATTATTTTCTTAAATAATTCATGGCCCAGAGGGCTTTGACCTTTTGTTTCCTCTCACTCCCTCTTCTTCTCTATTGTAATAAAAAAGGTGAGCAGACTGAGAGGGAGCTGAACTCTTTTATCTTCTATTACTTCAACGTTGTCACACAGGTTTCTCCAGAGGCCATGCTGTGATTAGGTTTGATTGATTGATACTTTCTGAAAAACAAAATAAATTTTAAAGCTGTATAGGTAAGCTTTTCAAAAAACTTCCAAAATGTGATATTCATGAGACCTGCCTTGGACCCATGACTTTCCTTGAAGCTAGCCCAAAGGTTGATGACCCGCATGGTGTAGGCAAGTTTACCACCATCAACAAGCAAATCGTTCTACTCTGTCTTGTGCTTTCATTTTGATATTTCTTTCTATTAGAGAGCAAAAATATCTACTCTCAAAGCCTACAGAAGCAGTTAGTGGTTGCCTAGCAACATAATTCCCAGCAAAGTTTGTGGCTTCCTCAGCAGAAAAGAGGGGGGAAACTTCCTCTCTCTCTTAGCTCCCTGTGAGCCTCTTGCATTCTCTCAGTATATTGATCTCTGGCTGATTGAAACCATATAAAATGATACATGTAAAGACTCAGACAGTCAAGTGTGAATACAAAATAGGATTATTATCTCTCATTAAAACTCATTCTAATCCCCAGCTTAATGCAGTATCTTTGCAGCCAGGATATGAATCACTGGTCTCCAATTTCTGGTATATTCTTCTGATGCAGACAGAACTGCAAATGTCAGTCCCCGAAAGCAAATGAATCACCCCCCAAATTCTTTTGTTCTTTCTTCTGGAGATCAGTGGCACCTGTTTTGCAGTCTGTTCTTGGCCCCCTATCTCTCACTTTGCAAAGCTGCAAAGTTGGCATGTTGGAATCTGTATTTGTGATTGCCTCTCTACTTGCCAGTGGGTTTATCTACCAAGTTTGTTTATTTTAGCGATTACTGCACATACTATTTGTTATGCACCTTAACTCTTTCTCCTTATTTTTATGTTCTCAAAACATTTTTTTAGAGAGAGAGGAAGGGAGGAAAGGAAGGCTGGGGAGAGAGAAAAAGAGAGAGAGAGAGAGAGAGACATTGATTTGTTGTTCCACTTATTTATGCATTCATTGGTTGATTCTTATATGTGCCCTGAGTGGGGATCAAACCCACAATCTAGGCGTATTGGGACAACGCTCTAACCAACTGAGCTACCCTGCCAGGGCCTGTTCTTAAAACTTTTGTGTCTGCGTTTGTGTCCTGGTTATTTCATCTATGAGTTGAGTGACCCTGGGTAAATTTAATTGATATTCTATGACTTAATTTCCCCATTTGTAAAATGGGAATAAAAAGAGAACCTAAAAATAAAATAAATTTTATGAAATAGTAAAATGTCACGCACATCGCAGATGTTCTGTAACATTAGTTATATTAATACCGACAGCCTGTCTCCATCATACACCATCTTATTTTTGTCTTGCTCTATTCTGTTTTGCTTTGCCTGAAATGTCCTCTCCTTCTTTGCTTATGGCATAGTGGTTGAGAACATGGGCTTTGGGATGAGACTGAACTAGGTTTGGCTTTAGGGCATTTCTTGTATTAACTGTGTGACATTGTTAAGAGCTTAGCACAATGCTGCAAAAGTGATTATTATCCTACTTCTCCTTCAAGATCCAGCTCAGGGGAGATCACCTATGTGCCAGCTACTAAGTTAGCTACGAACTTACCTTCTGTAGTTGACTTTCTGGTGCTGGGTACAGGAGTCTGCAACCTGCATTACTCTCTTGCCTGCAGGCTTCCTGTTAGAGTCTACCTACAGGGGTGGGAGAGGGAGATTGTGGGGCTGGAGAAGGAAGAAGGGACTGTCCCTTCCTGTTTGTCTCCTGGGTGCTGCCCTCTGGCTGTCTGCTCCTGGGGGCCAGTAGCATTTCTTCACCTCGCCTGAGATAACTTAGACTTCTCATTTTATCTCCTCACAGGGCAGGGACTAGGATGAGGTGAGGCTTTGCCTCAGGTACAGAATTCAAGAGGCCACCAAAATTCTCTGGAATTCAGGTAAATTATCCTATATAGTAAAAGGCTAATATGCAAATCAACTGAACAGTGAAATGACCGGTCACTATGAAGCACACTGACCACCAGGGGGCAGACGCTTAATGGAGGCGCTGCCCCCATGGTGGTCAGTGCACTCCCACAGGGGGAGTGCAGCTCAGCCAGAAGCCCTGAGCTGGGCTCATGGCTGGTGAGCATAGCAGCGGTGGCCAGACTACAAGAGGACCTCCCTGAATGCATGAATTTCATGCACATGTCCTTTAGTCCTACATAATAAAAGGGTAATATGCATATTGACAGAATGGCATGACCAGTTGATGATGCACATTGACCACCAGAGGGCAGACAGAAGCTGGGCGAGCACAGCAGCAATGGCAGGAGCCTCTCCCGCCTCTGAGGCAGCGCTAAGGAGCAGTGAGCAGACAGGCAGTAAGGAGCGAGGGGTCCCAGACTGTGAGAATTTTCATGCACCAGGCCTCTAGTATTCTAATAAAATATTGTTAAAAATCAAAGTGAAACGCAACAAAACCATGATGAACAAGATATCAACATTTGAGAGACTGGGGCCACGCTGAGCCACATTGGAGTCTGAGGAAAAGGAAAAATATGCTCCACTGGCTTCAGTAGAGACAAACTCATAGAAATATGTTCAAAATCTATTTTTTTTCTTATTTCATTTTCAATTGTGAGAACTGCCCTATTTGACCATTTCTCCTGTCCAAGGGATGATCTTGAATAATTTTGTATTAGCTTAAGCTAATATAAAATGATAGTAAATTAGGTTTTGGTTATAGAAGTAATTTAAACTTAAATAACATTGTGAATTTTAATGTACCTATTTTCCAATATTCGACTACTTCAATGTTTCAGGAAAAGTCACCATTTAAAAAATACCTAATATCATGTATAGATGGATGCATAACTTTTCCCTCTGCCTCAGGTTTCCATATGGCCCAGCAGCCCAATGCTGCCTTTTCACTTACCTTGTCCAGAATTTTATATTAGTTGACGATTCTTTATATTCACTTCTCTCTGTCAAAGTAGCTGATGGACCCTGAATGATGCAACCTCCGAGTGAGAAATGGACTTCTTCCTGTTCTCTTTCCCACTCCTCTGAGCACTATCCGACGTCTGTACTTTGCTCATTTTCTGTATCAGATGAAATAAAGGGTGTCCCAAAATTCACGCAAGATTTGAATTTTGCGTGAGCATTAACAACAACAACAACAAAAAATATAAAAGCCTAATTTTACTTGGTATATTGAATCAGATTCTAATATCTGTTGCGCTTTGATTTCAATCCCTTCAATTTGATAAGCATTACCAAGTACCAATTATGGCCCAGGAGCACGGACAATGAAGACCAATGAAGACCACGGCTTTGCATATGTGCCAGCAAAGCCGTGGAGGCCATTTACCCGATGTGCTATTTCATACATAACCCTATACTATATACTTTATGAATCAATAAAAATTTACAATTTTTAATTATAAACCTGTGTATTCTATCAAAATTACTTCTTGTGTGAATTTTGGGACACCCTTTACAAGCCTCCCTTCCCCACACATACATTCTTCTCTTCAGTGCAAATCCAATCCATTGTTTCAAGACCCATGTCACGTGCTCTGAAATCATTCTTCACCCCCCACTAAATGAATGTCTTCTCATTTCACTGGATCTTAGAGCCATTGGGCATTCGTGCCTGTTTTGTGGTTATGTGTGCATATTTCTTATTTCTTCCCCACTGCACATCTGGAGTTCAAATCTTTGAGGGTCAAGGACTGTCCTGCTGGTCTTACTCATCTTTGAGCTTTGGGGCATGATGCAGAGAGAATTGCAGACACAGCTTGGCCATGGAGAGCCGGCATTTGGCACAGAGGCAGAAGCAACACTATTAGATGTTTAATTTTTTTTTTTCATGTTCCCAGTGGTCTAAATGTTTCTTCCCCCCCTTTTTTTCCCCTATCTCTGCCTGGGTACTCAGTTTTGATTCTTGAAAGGGATAATTAACTCCTCTTCTTTGTTTAGCCTGCTGAGCACTGGGGGCCATTTGAAATAGTCATAAGCAACAAACAAACAAACAAAAAGAAACACACAAAACAGTCATAAGCAATATCTTCCCTGAGTTAGAAAGAGAGTGATTTCCAAGAAGCAGACGGTCCCTATGAGATATTTGTCAGTGGGAGCCAAACAGTCCTGGCGCGAATGGCTTTTCCTCGCAGAAGAGATGGGGTGTTGGCAGGATCCATTAATGAAGGGGCCATGGTAACTCGGACCAGAGGGGATATTCTACTTACTTCTATAGCAATGAAAACACCTCCCACACAATTGAAACATTAGGAACGGCCCATCCCTAAAAGAACAAAGACCCCCACAGGCTCCAACTTTGTTCTTTTCGAAAAGTCTGAGCCCACTGAGACTGGGGGTATTTTCTCAGAAGTTTGTTTATTTATATAGTATAAAATGATATCTTCAAACTGGAGAGCAACTGATTCCAGACTACAAAAAGAATTTTCCAAAAACAAATCCACGAGGTCAAGTTTCAGCGTCACAGAAGGGGTAATTTAGGCAAACTTGGCCAACCACAACAGACGACAGCAGATTAAATTACTGCTTGGAACAGGAATGTGTGTTCCTAGACCTCAGGCAGCCCTGGAACCTCCAGTGCAGTCTGAGCTGAGAGCTTTTCTTGAGAAGCTGGCATTTTAGGCTCTTTATCCCCAAGTGGTAGAGGGAAGGAACAGAGTAATGCAAGTCGTAGCAGAGACTGACACTTGAGTGCATTTAGGTGCCTACCGTTATGCCTTACTTCTCAGACGAAGACCATGGCTGATTTAATTCTCATCAGAGCAGCATTATTTATTGCAGAATGGATGAAAGACCCAAAGGGTAATAGTGGTTTCTAGGCCTTCAAGGACCACTTCAGAAGTTCAGTGGGGGTTTCTTTTAGAGTTAGCCACATTCAACTCTCCTGACCACAGGATATTCTCTGCAGTGCACTGATGTAGGTAAGAGACCTGATGTGCCTAGACACACACAAAGAAAAAAATTTGTATCTCCCTAGGTAGGTTTCTTTATTATTTTACTTTTTCATCCATCCACCATCCATGCAAGTCCTTACTGAGAGCATACCATATGCCAACACCATGCTGCTAGGAGGTGGCTGGCATGTAGCATAAATAGAAAATACATAATCTCTGCCCAAGGACTGGCCTTGCTTCCTCAAACATTCAAGCCTGGTGTGCTTAACATATTCCCAGATGTTTGGAAGGCTCTCGTAAAGTGATAGGCCTCACAGGGAAACCTTTAGATGTCCCCCATGCGCTACGTCAAATCATCAGAAATTTGGACCTGAGAGTTTCACACAAAAAAATTAAAGTATTCCAAGTGGCTTGTTATCTTTAAAACAAAACCAAAACCAGTGGTTTGCATTAGGGGTGATTTTGCTCTCCAGGGAATTTTTTCCAATGTATGGAGACATTTATGATTGTTGTGACTGGGGAGGGGGTAGATGAATTTGCCAGGGATGCTAGTGTTACAAGACAGTACTTCTAACAAGGAAACCTAGCCCAAATTGTTAGTAGAGCTGTTTGAGAAACCTCGTTTTTAACCAATATGGCCATAATCACTCATTTTTTTCCTATTTTTAATCAAGTTGGGCAACTTATTTTGAAAACAGATGTGATGTGATACTTGCTGAGTATCACTGTACATTAACAATGATGAGCTGTAACTGGAATTTAGTCCTGCCTGACTCCAGCTTGTGAGCAGGCAACGCCTTTTGATCTTCAACTTCCTGCCTCTAATGGCCTTAGCAGAAATCCTGCGCATCTGCCCAAGTCACCTCTCTGCTTCTTTTTCTGAAAAGTTCTGGGAGTTTAGTTTCCCTACTTTAATGATATGGGATCTGAAAGTCAAGATAAGGCTTAGTCAAGGTCACCCAGCGGGGCTTGCCGACCAGCTTTCTGCCTCTCCCCCCAGGGCTACTCATTCATTGGTCCCTACAGGGGACATGCACAGTCTAAATCCCAAGAGATCACTGCCCACAGTCCACTAAGTGTGAAGGTGAAGTTCAGTCAGGCAGGTGATTTATACTTGCTTATTTCCTTTAAAACCTCGATGGAGAACAGAGCTTTCAGCTAGGATGACAAGGAAGGAAATCCAATATTTTTAAAGCTCTGTTGTTGTTATTCCTCTCCAAGTATGAAAATATTTTTTGTTTAAAAAGTCTGTGTGCCTGGGGAGGCTTGGATGAGAATGAATTTTTGTGGAGTCACTAACTCATCACAATTTGTTCAAACAGAAGAGTCTACCGGGAATCTCCTGATGGTCGAATGATCCACCCAAACCAAAGAAACTGGACTGCAAACACCAGGGCCAAGGAGCCTAATGCGGAGTGTAATAGACTGACTGGTATGGAGTTTCTAAAAAGCGACATGAACCCACTTGGTTTGGTTATAGGGATCCTAAATTACGGTGATAGAATTTATGAAAGTAATGGAATTGCTAGCTTAGTCAGGCCAGTCATTTCTTTTGATTATTATAGGGAGGGGTGTGTGTGTGTGGGGGGGGGCGGGTTACAATTTACAGTATATAGAGACCAGGAAGTATCCTCTCTCTACCTTCCTTTCTTCTGATTGTTCTTCTTTTTTAAAATAAATATATTTTTATTGATTTTGGAGAGGAAGGGAGAGGGAGAGAGAGAGAGAAAGAAACATTAATAATGAGAGAACCATTGTTTGGCTGCCTCCTGCATGCCCCCTACTGGGGATGGAGCCTGTAACCCAGGCATGTGCCCTTGACCAGAATCGAACCTGGGACCCTTCAATCCACAGGTCGACACTCTATCCATTGAGCCAAACCAGCTAGGGCCAAGTGTGCTTCCTAATTATCATCTCATCTGAGTGTTGTCTGCCCTGATTTCTTTTGCTGGATATGACACGTTTAGGAACCCAAAGATATGCTTTCTAAACATGGCTATCCTACAAGCTAAATAGCCCAACGAGGCATTTTCTTCTTTTGTTGGAAGCCAGCGTTGTCTTGCTGCAACTGAAATTAATCAATGTTGCCCAATGTTTATCTGTCTGCATCTTGTTTTAAGAAATCTATGAATTATAGGTTCCGAGCTAAAAAAGAAAAAATAGAGCAAAACCTCTAAAATCTCAGAGGGCGTGGCCACAGTTGTCACAGTTGACTAAATTGCTTGTATGTGCTCATACATTTTATTTATTTATTTATTTTAAAGGGAGAAGGCCCCCAGTTTTCAGCACATTCTCAAATAGTCCAGGAATTAAAAGAAATTGAAAGCCACTTCTGAACATCTGTGTGATAACTGATACTGACTGTACTAACACTAGAATGTCAAGTCCACAAGGACAGGCATTTTGGCTATTTTGTTCACTGCTCTAGCCTGGAGCATAGTAGGTACAGAATGAATACTTGTTAAATGAAGGAATGAATCACACAAAAGCATTGTAAGATCTCAGTATTCTCTTAAATAGCTAAAAAAGACCACATTTTATTTAATAAGAATGAAACGTTGTTGATTAAAAAAAAACCCCCACAAAACCGTTGCCCTGGCCGTTGTGGCTCAGTTGGTTGGCATCGCGTCCCATGCACCAAAAGGTTGCCTGTCCGATTCCTGGTCAGGGCACATATCAGGTTGTAGTTTGATCCTGGTTGGGGTGCATACAGGAGGCAACTGATTGTTGTTTCTCCCTTACATCAATGTTTCTCCTCCTCCCCCTCTTTCTCTTTCTCTCCTCGTCTCCCTTCCTCTCTCTCTAAAATCAATAAAAACATATTAAGAAACTATTGACCCAAATCTGATTAAGGTTAATTAAGCAGAATGGCTAGAGATTTTAATTTTGCACGTATTTGGCTGATTGGCAGTTTCTCTACTTATAATTTCATCCATCAGCTCATGTTGCCTATGAAGATCTGTGGTTTTTGCAGATTTTGTAATACCTGCTCATTTGTCAATTTTCTGTGAGTCTGGACCAGATTAAGCAGTTCAGTCAATCTTCCTCTTCCAGTTGCCCTTGCAGTGTCTCCTTGTGGCAAACCTCTGGAAATTTCATTTATTCATCCATTCATTCATTTATTGCCTACATGTGTTTCAACAAGAATGTAACGATTCCTCTGCTGTTCCAGGGTTTGGGAAATTTTACAAAAGAAAAGTTTCGTTTTATTCCTCCAACCTCTACACTCACTTCCCAGATGACTTTTGGTGCTAAAATTGGGGCAAATGAACATGTATTTAGTGTTAGTTGTAAACTTTTAATAATTAGACAGTTGAGGATGCCAAGGAACATGGTATATCTGTATAAGAGTATTTAGAATAAAACGCATTTGTTTTCTTAACAAATACATTTTACTGAATTTTGATTTAAAAAACCAAATGATGAAAGAAATAATAGTATCGGTGATAAAAGACTAATAACATAAATTAAAAAGTATATGTTAAAGAACTTCATGCAAATTGTTTAACATTATTGCCATGTCAAAATTGGTGAATTAAAGGGAAATAGGCGAGCCGAAACCAGTTTGGCTCAGTGGATAGAGCGTCAGCCTGTGGACTGAAGGGTCCCAGGTTCAGTTCCAGTCAAGAGCACATGCCAGGGTTGTGAGCTTGATCCCCGGTAGGTGTGTAGTAGGCAGCCAATCAATGATTCTCTCTCATCATTGATGTTTTTATTTCTCTCTCCCTCTCTCACCCTCTCTGAAATCAATAAAAATATATTTTAAAAAATAAGCAAATTGGTCAGAAGCGAATTACAAAGGCCATAAAAAATATAAGAGCCCAAAGATGTTTAGTTCTACTATTTTGGGCCCGATTTATTTCTCTCCACAACACTGCTAATAAATATCTGCCAACAGTGAATTTCACTTTTCTTTCTCAGTCCCTGGCCTACCTGGTAAATTCCGTTATTCTAGATGTTTCTTAGTTTATGTTTTGTGTCATTTTAATCTAAATTGATTAAAACTGTGACACCTTGAGGCTTTCATTAGCAATTGTTATTGAGTCCCCGTGAGGGCATTTTACTTTTTATAAGTAATGATGGATTATCTTGATAACCATCCAAGGAAGAGACAAGGTCCCACAGACTCTAGATTGTTTGACATCTCTGCTAATTTCTTGTTCCATGTAATACTGTTTTTTAATCTTTTACTCTGCAATAATTTCAGACTTACAAAAAGGTGCAAAAATAGAACAGAGGACTCCACTCAGCTTCCATAATGTTAACATCTGACATATAATGATAGCACAGTTTTCAAAATCAGGACTATGGTAGGGTTTGCTCTACTTTTCTATCTTATCTCATTAAGTCTCCATTTCTCCACTTCAGAAAAAGCAAAATAGAAAGAGGAATCTACTCATCACAGGTAGCCCTGGGGGATGGCTGTCTCTCCAGCCCTCTCCGTTTGGCTATCTGGATTCTTCTTTCTCCACAGCACTGGGCTCTGTGATGCCCAATGGCAGCGCGTTAGCCCAGGGTTCAGAATGCTGGCTGGTTTCTGTAGTAAGAACTCTTAGAATCTTCTTGTTGAGGCAAGAGAGTAGGAAGCTAGGGGGATTCCTTGACAAGCGGAATAAGGGAAGCTGTGACAATATTATTAAACAAGGCCAAACACTGAGCAATTTACAGCCAGCTACTGAAACACAAGGTTTAATCTTCCCTAACTAAGGCCACTTAGGAGCCAATGGTTTACACATTCCAGACTGACTGGGACAGAATGGCCCCGGTCCCGGCTCCTCTTCAATGACGTTCCTTAAAAAAAGAAACTAACCGGAAAATAACCCCTGGCCCCTCTATACACACATGTTGATGAATCCACCTATGGAGGGGCACCCCTGAAAGCTAATGACTATCCTGTTAAGACTCTCCCCTAAGACCCCCCGTAGGATTCCGCAGGCCAAAGAGAGATAAAATGCCTCAAGACAAAGAGCCACGGTGCACCCTCGCAATGCACCCTCGCAAGCAAGAGCATGTCGATGCCTTCTGTCTTTGCTGTTTTTCTCCTAAACTCTAAGGGACCCCACGAGACTTGGAACCAGGGCAGCAGCAGCTCGACCTAGGCTAACCCCCGAACCTGTCTCCCAGGCCCCCTTTTCTCTGACTTTCCCTCTGCTGTTGCTTTCTTTCCCTTTGTTTCCCTGTCCCCAGCTTTAATAAACATGCTCTCAAAAGCCACTTGGCCTCCTGCTGTGAAATCTTCCCTACATGAAGGCAACAGCCACACATTACCCGTGGCCTTAGGCAGACCCGCCCTGGGCCCAGACCCTGTCCTGTAACATTATCAGGGCCTCAGATTAATAATCCAAATCTCAGTCTCATGCTGATTAATACTATCTACTTAACATGAGGTTTACCTCCTTTGCCCTGGGCCCAGACCCTGTCCTGTAACATTATCAGGGGCTCAGATTAATAATCCAAATCTCAGTCTCATCTGATTCATACTATCTACTTAACATGAGGTTTACCTCCTTCTTAGTTAATACTATTCCTTTATAATAAAAAATGCATATATATCTTGTAGTATGTTTAGCCTGGACATGTATGTCAAGATGGTTCCAAACTCTAGCCTCTGGTTTGTTTTGGTGATTTTCATACTGCTTAGATCTGGTGACTATTTCTAAAAAAAAAAAAACAACCCAAGATTTATTTGAAGGGTCACATTTCTAGCTCATGGGTTCTTGTTATTGTCCTTCTGCAGCCTTGTTTTGCTGTGTGTGTGTGCGCATGTGAGAGCGTGTGTGCATGTGCGTGTGTGTGTGTGTGTGTGTGTGTAGCATCGCACAGGGAGCTGTTGGTTTGGGGTCAGGGCCATCCATCTCAGCTGTCTCCCACATCAATGGCAAACACAAGAGTGGCTTTACGTGTTCCACGACAGGAGAAAAATCTCTCCGGAGGAGTTCTCCATTGTGGAGTGGGAGAAAAACCCATTAGCAGTTTCGTGCTGACCTCTCTTGCTCACAGAGCTTTGTTGGCAGGAAGTGCCTTGGTTTTCTTGATTGAAGAAAGGAAAGGAAAAGCCAAATGGAAAACGTTCAAGGATCAGCTTGCTATTCAGACAGGAAAAAATTTATTTCCAGGGATCACATGGGGCATCTCTAAGATCTTTGTATTTACGTTACCATACGACCCCCTCCTTACCCCAAGAAAGAGGGAAAGAAACCCACTGCGGTGTGTTGTCCGGGTTGCTTAAATACCCATCTGAGTGAAATGATTAGAAATCACTAGGTTGTGTCTGGTGGAGGCAACGTGAGCCTCTGGCCCATCAGGATTGAATCTAGGAGGGCTCCACTGGTAGTCGAAACAGATAATTACTTCCTTAGCGTTTGCCATGTCTGCATTGCTTTCTGAAGACTCCACTCTGCCAGGGGGAGAGAAGAGACAAGATCTAACGATCCATTCTTGCCGGCCAAATTTTCCCTTCCTTCCACGATGGAAATATGACTCGGCTGGGTGGGTCAGATCCAGTATTTCATCATGCCAAGAGAGACTCGCCTGCCGGGCGGCCAGAGTAAACATTCTCCAAGTCTTGGCTGGTCTGCAAGCCCAGAACCTTCACCCTATTCCCTGCAAACCTTTAACCAAGAATGATTTGTTTATCATGTTCTTTTCTTTCCCTTAAATCAATCTACTCTTATATGTGGAAATTAAATAGATCTGTGTGTAATGAGCCACTTGCATTTGCCAAGCTTATCTGCAATCTTAGGAAATCGTAGGAAATAGTCAGAGGACGGTAGAGAGAAAAATATTATGCAGGAGACACTGGATTGTGTGGGAAATGTTTCTTCGGAATAGAGATCTATTAGTGTCAAATGGTTAAGCCAGCAAAAGGCAACATCATACATTAAGACAAAAGAAGGTCTGTGTTTGAAACTGCAAGCCGCAGGGTGTTTTTTCAGCCATTCCTGCCTTCATTATATTTTCATCTTTTCGCCTCTGGGCATTAAAATGCAACTAATCCACAACTCACCAAACCCATCAGCATAAACAAACAAAAAAAATGAATGATCAGATGGCACATCGGTGGCATTGAAGTCAGTTTAGTATCATGTTGGTGTCAGAGCAGTCTCTATCATGATGGACTGACCCATTTTTGGACTTTAATTCTGAGTTCTTTTATAGATGGCTACTGTATGTGTGTACTTGAAATAAAACATCTGTGTTCTCTTCATTTTTGTTGTTTGTTTCTGCTTTTGCTTTTTCCTCAAAGTTTTCTGAGAAAATTGTCTGCTTTCTAGGACAGGAAAAGGAAAATTTCCCTGTAGCTGTCCTTTGAGTGAGAGCATTCTAATTATTTCTTTGCCACCAAAGCACACGCTGCCATGGAAATGATCACTGACAGAGGAGGTAGGAGTCTGCCGCTGTGGTTTCGCCTCCATCCCCCCACAGAACTGCTGAGAACGCCCCCTCCCAGTCTTGACATCTGAAAGGCAAAGCTCAGAATATGAGCCCCCCCCACCCCTCCCCCCGCAGCAGTGCAGGGACAGCCAGAGTGTCCTCCTGCCCATGCTGACTTAGCGCTATTATAACTGAGACAAGAAAACTCTTCCTTTAATCTTCTTCTGGAAAACAGAGGGGAGAATATCACCATCATATGTGTTTTCTTTCCTGTTTGTTCCTGAGTTTTTGTCTTTTAGATAAGACAATTGTGAGAATCAGAGGGTCCTTCCTTCCTTCCTTCCTTCCTTCCTTCCTTCCTTCCTTCCTTCCTTCCTTCCTTCCTTCCTTCCTTTCTTTCTTTCTTTCTTTCTT
>NW_005355247.1:265639-273786 GCF_000412655.1 Myotis brandtii | reverse complement strand
CCTGCATGTGCCTCTGACCAGGCCCAGGCCAGGGAGGAACCTGCAAGTGAGGTACATGCCCTTGATCAGAATAGAACCCAGGACCCTTCAGTCTGCAGGCAGAGGCTCTATCCACTGAGCCAAACTGGCTAAGGCTGAGGGTTTTTTACTTTAAAAAAAATTCCTTCTACTATATTATCATTAGCAATTTTGAGTCCCAAGTGGCCTCCATGGTTCTTTCAACAATTTCATGCCCTGCCAAACATCGCAGGAAAACTGGGAACATAGGCTCAGTCTCTCGACTCAACAAAATCACATTTACATAGTTAACTCTGCTGGGGATGGTGCGGGGAATGTCACAGCATGAAGATAATGTAGGAAAATTATTTCGGTCCCCTATCTGTGTGGCCTACACAGAGGTGACTTTCTATTCTACCTTATTCACACCTTGAAATTAGTCCTTTCCTGACATAATTTGGAAGCAATACAAAATGTCTTTATACAACTTGGCAGTTCAGATGGATTTGGCCTTGGCAGCCCAACATTGATCTTAGGCCTTTGGGCAAAATTCAGGTGACTAGAATGAGACAGGTAGCTTGGAGACCTAAGGGTTATTTCTTCATTCACATTTCTGAGCCAGCCATAAAGTCAAGTGCAATGCATTCCTTTTCTCTTGAAGGTAGAGATACAAAATCTTCAGCCAGAAACATGTTAAGAGACTCGCAGAGTCCCTGAGCCGTGCCCTGTGTGCACACTGGCTGTCAGGGAAAGCTGAGGTCAGGGTGAGGTCTCTGCTGAGTTCAGTGTTCTTAGATGATCTTTCTATTTGCAGAAGAACCTGCCTTCCACATATGCAGGGCTCTTATGAGTAGCGTAAGCTTAAAATGATCCTGAAGAGACCAGACTGTTAGGTCTGAACAAAGAATTGAATGGATACCCCCTCCCCTGGGAACTGATCTTGAGGCCACTTCACAATGGACATTCCACTTGCTTCGACCACATTCCACTTGCTAAGACCATTATCTCTCCTCTCTGGAGTTTACAAGACTCCAGACCTGCACAGAGAATTCTCTGCCCAGAAAAAGCCCACCTAGAGTCCTTTAAAAACCTCTGACTCCCTGTCTTTGGGTGCTGGCACCATTTTGAGGCTCAGCCCAGCTGGTATCCAGATGACCTAATAAATTCATAATTCTTTACCCCTTTTGGCCTCGTGCGTTCATCCTTCGGCGACCCTAACACAGACATGTGATTATAAATACACCCTGAAATTGGCAAGGTGCCTGTTCCAGGAACTCATTTCACTTAGGCCCATTTCTTTGCAGATAATTTTGCTTCCTCTATTCTTGAAGCTTATTAACGATCAGGCAGGCCTTTGGTTGAATATTCCTGAGGTGTTTCTATTGCTCTGAGCTTGTCATTTTCCTCTCTCCTATTAAGTGTCTACATTGCAGGGTGCAATTCGCCAAAGCTTTTATCTTAATTCCTAAGCAGAAGTAAAATTCTCCAGTAATAGGTGTAATTTTCATCAAATGATTGCTTTCCTATTCTTATTGTTGGAGCTCCATCGCTCGATGTGCAAGGGCTGCTGGCCGTAGATAAAACCCTCTGGTTTGGAAGAATGAATAAAACCGATGAAGCAATTTAGAAGCTTGCTTTTTGCCACCCAAGCTTATCAGAAGCCTGTTTTCTGTGCCATGCCGGCCAGCCGTGTGAGGGTGCCATCTCAGAAACACGTCCTCCAGCCCTCCGAGCTGCCCCCAGTTCTGTGTGGGGTAGACATAAGCCTTTCCCTACTGAGCCCTACCCAAATCGCAGATTTGTAGCAAAATAAAAACTGTTAGTGTACAATCGTGGTTTGGGGTGGTAATGGTTACTTGGAGAAGTAACTTGTAATGTCTTGAGAGTAGAACATGTTTTTTTGTTTGTTTGGTTGGTTTTTAAACCATTGCATTTCTCTGTCCTGGGCATTATCTAAGTGTATATAGTAAGCACTCAATAATTTTTAAATGAGTGAATAACCCAAGATGAAGCCACTGTGTCCATCTCACAAACTGAACGAGGGAATCTCGCATTCACTGCTAAGGTCCCTGGTTTGGAGAAACAGCCGAGCCCAGGAAAAGCTCAGTGCAGGGCGGTTAAACATTGTAACGTGCTTGGGAGCACATAAAACAGCTTCTCCAGGAATACTTGGTCACTGACTTTGGAAGTTACCCTAAAACCTTTTCAAAGGAAGGCTGTTAGCAATGAGGCATGGCCTGCTAGTTAGCTTCGGAGCCTGTCATTTGCAAGGAGGGGGGTGGAGGACAATTTTTGTTACTTTCATAGCCACATGGGAGCTTCGTATTCTGATTTGATTTGCAAATGTAGTCTACAGGATACATATTTGTATAATGAAAGCACGGGGATTACATAAGTTATTTGTGCTCTGATTTTTCCTCTATGCAGAAAGCCACACCACCCTCAGGCCCTTGTGTCTGTGGGTAAAGGAGAGGGAATACAAGAGAATGGGCTCAGGGACCGTTCAAGAATCCTCTACAAGAGAATTATCCCTGAGCGGCCAGCCTCAAAGGAAAATGCTGTCCACGGTTTGCCCCAAATTTGTTTCTCTTTTTCCATTTCTCTCTGGCGACGCACGACACTCCCAAGTCCCTCTGGGTCCTGTGGTCCTGTGGGAGGGCACTCCCATTACTGATGGGAGAGGGACTTTCACTTTGCAAAATCAATTTGGTGCCATGAATAAGGAGATAAGAATGAAATATACCCTCTACTTCTCAGAGACTCTTCTGAGTAGCTAACAGTTATATACCATTTACTGCATATCACACAACGTTCTAAACACTAAATATATTAACAAATTTAACCCTCAGGACTCTCATACTAAGTCCTATTACCTTATTTTACAAATGAGGAGACCGAGGCCCCACTGAGGCAGAGCCAGACTCAAAAGTCTGTGTTCTTGACAATGGGGCAGTTGAGGGCATGGGATGGGGTGGGGGATGGGGCCTCGAGGGCGGGTTGGAGGGGGTCATTGGGGGAAAAAAGAGGCCATATGTAATACTCTCAACAATAATTACTTCAAAAAAGTCTGTTCTTGAAGCAGATGCTAAACTGCCTCTTATTAAAACACAAAAACGGAACAGGACAGTAATTTGCCTGTTAACAATATTACAAGCATGAACAATATTTCTGTTTGAATGGTGGGATTGTGAGTGAATCCTCTTTTTCTGCTACCTTCTGTGTTTTCTGGATAATTAAAACATGCATTAAAACAAACATAGTAATCTGAGCCTGCAACTCAGGGAAAAGGTTTAGATTTGAGCTTTTGCTTTGCACCGTTATAACTAGCATTTTCCATGGGGCTGAGGTTAGGAGCTGGTGCATAGGAGAGAAAGCTGAGGGCAGACCTTGGGGTCCCCCAACCTCCACAGCAGCAATTCTTAAGACCTTTCATGGCTTATGCAACTATGGTGGGGGGAGGGGCTTACTAAACATGCAGACTCTCAAGTCTCCTGAGATGATCAATCAGGTCCAAGGTGGGATCCAGGAAATTGATTTTGGGGGGGCAGGACTTGCAGGCAATTCTGATGCAGGTGAACGAGAAAGGCGTTTATGAGACAGATCTGAAGAACAGCACCCCACGGAGGACTCAAGTAGGAGACAAACAACATAGGGCCAGGGAGCCCCAGGGCTTTGGGGACAACAGACGTAAAACGACTTAAAAGCACATTGTGATAGAACAAGCGGTTGTCCACCCCGGCTGCTTGTTAGAATCACCTGGGGAGCTTTTATAACATGCCAGTGTGGGACTTTGTTGGTCATGGTGCTTAGTGATCTGCAAGTGGAGAAAACAAACAAAACTCAGCAAATGCCAGAAGAGCGCCCCCTGCTGGTCTCTGCAGCCACCATAGGCCACGGGGCGCAGAAATCGGGGCAAGGAACCTGAAAATCTCTGGAAAAGAGGGGAGGGGAGCAGGGGACTTGGAAGAAAAGCAGACAAAACCACCCCAAAAGAGAAAGGGAAGCAAGATATACAAAATAGTGACCCTGAGGGGGACCTGGTAGCTCAGAGCCCTGGCTACGGAGAGGGGCTGGGGCGTGCAGGGCCAGAGGGTCAGACTTGGACACGCACGGCTTCTGGGGGACAGCAGGGTCCGTGGAGAAGAGAGGGTGACCCGGGAAGCAGGCAGCGAAGGAAAAAAGAGGAAAATGAAGGATCCTCCTGTAAACAGGAACAGGACGAATCAACCCTTTCCCTCCAACCGATCCATCAAAGACGCTGCACGGGAGAGCAGAGCGCACCCGGCCCACCAATGACCAGGACCAGAAAGCCACAGGCCGGGCGTGGCTCAGAGGTTGAGCGTCCACCCAGCACCCAGGAGGTCACCCATTGGATTCCCTGTCAGGGCGCATGCCCGGCTTGTGGGCTGGATCCCCAGTAGGGTGTGCAGGAGGCAGCCAATCAATGACTCTCTCATCATTGATATTTCTCTCTCTCTCCCTTTCTCTCTGAAATCAATAAAAATATAATTAATAGAAAAGAAGAAGAAAACAGAAAACAGACCATTTCCACAGAGAACAACAGCAAAAAGCCCCAAGTTGTGAATGAAAGATTCTCTGTGGGCCAAGACTCCCTCCCCCAACAACCATAAAGTTGAAGAAAACTGTTAATACTCCATATTAATTTAAAATTCCCCCACATTCATTTGAATCAGAAACACAAAAACTAAGGAGAGAAATCAAGGGGGAAAAACCCAGAAAGAAACAAAATGAGAGCTAATGGAACTCAGGAAAGAAATGGAAGAAAATCACAGAACCGTATCCGTGATAAAGAACAGATTATAAGGTGCCCGAAGGGTTCAAATAAAAACTTAATAAAGGCTATTGAATAAGAGAAGGTACACAACCAAGAGAATGAAAATGAGGTAAAGAAAATAAAAAGGATCAGAGAGGAGGTTGAAATGGAAACGAGGCAAAGGAGGCCGAAAGTTCATATTATTAACGTCTCCAAATAAGAAAATACCAATAAAGGAATAGAATATAAAACTCTAATCCAATAATCTGAACAGTAAAGATTTAATAAAAAAACCCAAAACTCTAATCCAAGAGAAAGTTCCAGAAAAAAAATGAACTGACTCTACATGTTGAAAGGGCTCAGGAAGGGGTGAGTAGTTAGGAAAACTGACCACAAATAATCAACTCTGAGACATAGCTTTGTAAAATGATTAGACTTTAAAGATACAGGAAAAATACTCTCCGCTCCTCCAGGCTGACAAGGAAAACACTAGGAAGAAAAGAGAATTAGATTGGCCTCAGCATTCTCAAAAATAACCCACAAAGCAAGGAAACAGCATGGAGCAGCATGGTCAAGAAACGTAAGGAAAAACAAGCTGCCCTCAAGTTTTAAGTGATAGAAAATCAGTTTTGAATTGGCCAGAGCTGCAGGTATACTGTCCACATGGGCTGCTGCAGGGGAATTTACTGGACGGTGAGCTTCATGCAACCATAAGATGCCTGGGAGCCAAGGACTGACGGAGCATTTCATCTCCTTTACTGGACTGTAGGCTAAGACTGAAATAGGGTGGCTTCCTGGGTTGAAAAAAAAGCAAACATTCACGTAGAGCAAATGCAACTGAAAAACATGGGAGAAGAGAGAGAACAGAGGGGAAGTAGAATAAGAACACTGACTGTTGTGTAGGTAGGAGGTAGGAGTCAAAGAGTATCATTTAGAAAAGAGAAAAAAAGGTTAAGTAAGAAATAAGAAGTTAAGAGCACTATAAAAAGTATTAGTACAGAAGTAACCACTAGAACCGTGGGCAAAACGGCCCGCGGGCCGGATCCGGCCTGGTTGGAATGAATAAAACTAAAAAAAAAAAAACCGTACCCTTTTTTTTAATGATGTTTACTTTGAATTTATATTAGTTCACACAAACACTCCATCCATGCTTTTGTTCCGGCCCTCCGGTCCAGTTTAAGAACCCATTGTGGCCCTCGAGTCAAAAAGTTTGCCCACCCCTGCACTAGAATGAAAATACAGAGCTTCCTATAACACACACACACACACACACACACACACACACACACACACACGCAGGCGAAGAGCCATCCCCCCCAGTAGAGAGTAAATGCAGTACACACAGTAATTACAACATGAGATATTACAGAATGGAGAGCAAACATAGCAGTCATATCATAAAACTGATTTTCAAATCGGCTCATAGAGCAAAAACCCAACTCTGTGCTTATAGAAGACAGACACACACTTGAAAGGCAGAGCTGAAAAATAAAGGGTGGGCAAAGCTCTATTGGGCAAATGGGAAGAGTAGACAACAGGGTTGCAATCCTGATAGCAAAGCAGACTTTAAGCCCAGAGCTAAAGACACAAACAGAAAATTCGCAGAGCTATAAAATGGCCCTTGAACACATGAAAGAATATCCAACTTTACTCATGAAGAGATAAATACACATTTACACTTTATCGACATGCCATGCCGCACCCACCAGGTTGACCATGCCAAACTCCTCCAAAATCTCATTGGTCTTTGGCTTGGGCAACTACGACCGTCATTCTATTTGGTCACACGTTGGTTTTGTGTAAATTGCTCATAGAGTAATCCCCAGACCACCTGGAGAGTCCTCTCAATATCCCTCAAATTGAGAAGCAAGATGATAAGGCATTATCTTTTCATAATTCAAATATATACGTGTGCTTTACTTTCCCCCCATTAATGATCAAAGCTAAAGCTTGCAGTTCCAGGGGCTGAAGGCTGTCCTGGGAGGAGCATCCTGTTAGGGAAAGTTGGGCTTCACTTCATTAGTGTCACTGGAAACCCAGTTTTGTCAGTTTTACTGTCAGCTACCTCTCTCTGGGTCAGGCAAGAGGCAGCTGTAGCTCCTACGTATAAACTGCCGCGAGCTACACACCATCACAGAGCAGTCCAGTCCAACTGCCCTTAGCGGGATGAGGACGCTTTTGTTCTCATGAAGACAGGACGCCCTCAGGTGTGTTTTCATTGAGTCTGTTCATCGTGCCTGGGGACGTGATAAAGCGATTTTGTTCAATTTTCTGTGCTTAGTGTTTTAGTGTAAAAGGTCGCAATCTAACTAAAAGGGTGCTGGCTGATCCTCCCGTTCGCCTGATACCAGGCCCAACACTGCAAAAACCCATTGGCTGTGTTCTTTTTTATTTTCATTTATTATTATTTTTTAAAATAATTTTATTCATTTCAGAGAAGAAGGGAGAGGGAGAGAGATAGAAATATCAATGATGAGGGAGAATCATGGATCGGCTGCCTCCTGCACGCCCCACACTGGGGATGGAGCCCACAACCCGGGCATGTGCCCTGATTAGAACTCGAACCATGACCTCCTGGTTCATCAGTTGATGCTCAACCGTTGAGCCATACTAAGCCGGGCTTTTTTTATTTTTTAAATAACCTTAGTAATTAGCTTGGAAAGTTTCTTTTTAAAAAAATATTTTTATTGACTTTCAAGAGGAAGGGAGAGGGAGAGAGCGATAGAAACATCATATGAGAGAGAATCATTAATTGGTTGCCTCCTGCACGCCCCGCACTGGGGATTGAGCCTGCTACCTGGGCATGTGCCCTGACTGGGAATCAAACCCTGACCTCCTGGTTCATAGGTTAACACTCAAACACTGAGCCACACCGCTTGGGCCTATAGAATCTTGATAGTGGCTATGCATAAATCTCTTCATTCCACAGTCTGAATTGCAAGAATGTTGAATGTTCTTTTGGTATATGGGGATACCTGGCATGAGTTAACATGCTAAGCCTAAAATTGAGCGACAAAGCACGTTACCTTGCAAATGATAACAAGCCTCAAGTCTGACTAGATCTAATAAAAGGCTGTCTTTTTTTAAAAAAAAAACAAAAAACAAAGAAAGACATTTCTTTTGGTCTTATCCATTTAACTCTGAATAATTCTGAAATAAAAAGCTCATGAAACAATTAAACTCAGAGAGATGAAAAGAAAACTACCAAATGGTACAAGAAAAATAATCATAGGAGACTTACTAAGTATATGTACAGGGTGCCCCAAAATTATATATACACACCTTAACAGCTGATAGCTCAATTTTGAAAATGAAATGTATTTTAATAAACACTGTCTTTATAATTACTCAAAGTGTGGGTAGACATTTGGGACAC
>NW_005355247.1:230215-265456 GCF_000412655.1 Myotis brandtii | reverse complement strand
TTTCCTCTTAAGGCCTTCTTCTTTTTTGGCATCTTAAGGAGTTGTTCTTCCTGTTTTCTCCACTGTCTGATCACACACTCAGTGGGAGGAGGTCCAAATTGTGTCTCTGTGGCTCTGTATCCATGCTCTTTTGCATAGCTGATTATATTCAGCTTGAATTTTGCAGAGTAAGACAGTCACTTACTGATATTTATCTTTTTATTTTTTGACATCTTTATGGGCTCAGAACACTCTGGTCCCTCTTGCATCTGCGCACTCTCCACCTCCACCTCCAATTACAGCATCAGCTGACATCAGTAACAATAAGGCTCATGATTGGAGGAAGCCTGTTTGACAAAGTGTGGGCAGCTACGCACCCACCAGCTCTCTCCTCGGCTGACTTTCGTGTAGAAGATGCCTCTGGATTTTCAGTCTAATGATTTTAGAAAAAAATAGTCTTATACATGGACAAATACTGTATGTTATAAATACATACACATTCATGAAATGGGATTTTGTTAGAGCAGCCTGAACGGACTAAGACACAAACAAACTTGAGGACCAAGATATTGGCAGCAAAATGCTTTGGATCCAGTAAAATCTGAGTTAGGTGAATGAGGTATATTACTAGCACTAGGGATGCACACTGGCCCCAAATTTTCCATCTCAAACTTACAACTAAGACACAATAGGTGTGGATGCCCAATATTTGAGAACATTAGGCTTCTCACTCATCTTTAGGTGGTGGTTACCATGGAATCACTCACACCAGCACAATGGCGCTCCTCCAAGAATGTATTTATTTACATGAAAACACCGTTTTGTACAAATTGAAGACAAATCTTAAAGAAGGGGTTGTCCAGGCATGCCGTCCCCCGTCCCTGATTTTGCCCCTTCCCCTTTCCTCTTTTGGTATCACAGCTCGAATGTCCTAGACTGGTTAAAGGAAACAAACTAAATCTGCCTCTTTCCCCCCCACCTAAAATAACTCTCGATATTGAACGTCCACCGTCATTCTTCAAAGAAAACTCTTGCCCAGGGTTATTTTATTTAATTTATTTATGGAATACAGTGTAGAAAGCTATCATGGTCATAAGCAATGACTGTACAATCATCCTGCAGAAATTTTTTTTGGGGAGAATTCTTGGTAATGTGAGACCCGCAGAGCACTCCTGCTCCCCCCACCCCCACCCCCAAGAAAAGTGCTTACAAGGAACAGGGATTCTTTTCTTTATCAAAGATCCAAAGATACATGGACCAAGAAATTTTCAAATCTGAATGCCTAACGTGTGCACATAAAACAGGCACAAAGGAATCGACGGGTATCCTCGTAATTCCTATATCACAAATATAGCAGAAGCAGCAATCTGTACAGTAAAATGCAGTCATGGAAAAAAAAAAGGTCTCAAAATCATCTGGAATACTTAAAAACGCGTAACTTCAAAATGCATAGTGATCAGGAAAAGAATACTTAGGCAAAGAGAAGCAGCTACACTCCCACGTCCACATGAAGCATCCCTCATCGATTTCTTAAAGCGTATTTCAAGTAGGACTTAATTGGGTCACAAACCACAAGAATAATATACAACTGGCTAAGGGGCTACGCGATAAATAATCAGGAGAGTATCTAATCATGCATTAGTCTGATACGGCTAAAGTCTTTACAGTACACAAAACCCATTAAGAATGTGGTGGAGAGACCAAAAGGTAAAGAGAGAGAGAGAGAGAGAAGACATTACTGATCTGTGGATTAATTCAAGTTCAGGCATCTACTTGTGTTACAGCACAGCTGTCAAAAAGGTGGTCATGAGTAAAGAATAAAAATAAAACGGGAGGGTGTGTTGCTTTCCACAAGAGTCTGTAAATGAACACCGATGGGTGGTGAAGCAATGGTGTTTGCTGTCCCACGTCAGAGGCTGCTGCGGCGGCTGGTCTAGTTCTGCATCTGCTCGAAGAACTTGTACGTTGGGTTTTCATAGCCGTTCTGCTGCATCTTGGAGAGGTGGCGCTCCTCGGGGGTCACGGCGGCATCAACCTGGAAAGCGAGTGCGAGGAAAAGTGAGTGAAAAGAAGCATCAACCTTGAAAGCGTGCGCATGGAGAAGCCCAGATGGCCAAGGACACCCACTCTTTTCTTCTCTCTCTTCTGCACTTGGGCATCTGGAGCAGAACCCAGTGCCCACCAGTGACGCAGATGCTCCATCTAGCCACCAGGTGGCGCTTTAAACCTTGAAGTGTCCATTGGTTATTCTCTCAGCTCAACAGTAACAGGATACATCTAGTGTGGAAAATATATATTTTTTCCCCTTCTCTGTTGGCTCAATAAAAGACAAGAAAACCACGGTGGAAGGCTGCTTTCCTTGAAAGTGTGGTGGTAAACTAGGAAAACATCCAAGAGTATCGTGAAGAAATTCAGCAAAGGATACTGGGAGACACTCAAATCTAGACTGTGTATTTTTCTCAGGTTTAATTGGTCCCCATTTTTACCAAATTTAGTATGTGGAAGAGAGGTCTGAGAATTAATGTTAACTGAAATAAAAATGCATGTACATCAAAAGGGTTCTTGTTTGGCAGAGACAGGAAAAATTGAACAAGGACATGCTGTTCTAGATTATAGATTACCTTTTTTTTTTTGAAGTGAGCACTAAGATAGTGTATAAGTATGTCCAGCTAAAGGTTTAAAAATAGATCCTCTGTTGATATGGTGCTTTATCTCTAAGATTGGCCGGCAATTGTAAATGTGTTGTGTCTGTCCCCCCGCGCCCCCACTTTTCCCCAGGGTCACTGTCAGGACAGGGCTGGGGGGAAGCATGCCATGTACTCTCTGCACCCTGGACACGGTGTGTTCATCCCTATACGGGGGGAGTGCTGTTCAGGTGTCTAGTATATTGGCTGTACCTCTCACAGTGCACAGAAGAAAGGAAGTACTGAACTCTTTGCTGAATGAATTGAAGCTCAGTTTTGTAATTCTTTTTACAATTTCTCTTCTGTGAAAGCATTGCAAGATGAACAAAAGCAACACAAATTTAATCAGAACGAAGAAGCAGCATGTTTTCCAAAGAAAAAGTCAGGATGTAGTGTGCGGAAGATTTTTTTTTTCTCAAGGGCACCTTTTTATTCTGCACACGATGGAACTGGGGTCCCCACCTGATTTCCAGGAGGAGACGGCAGGCCTGTTCCCCCCTGCGGAGCGCGGCAAAGCGACACCCAGCTCCTCTGCGGGGTCCCCGCCGCAGACACAGCCAGTCTGGCCTGGTTCCGACCCCACGCTGCTGTCCCATCGCCACCCAATGAAGCAAAAAGCCCAGGGCACTGGTGTTGGCGCTAAGACACCGAGTCTAGGGATGGAGCTCGATAGGACACTGTGACTAGACCACACTGTCTGATGAATGCTTTAGCCTAAAGACTGGTGCAGCCACGATGGAAAAGAGTGTGGAGGCTCCTCAAGAAACTAAAAATAGAACTACCACATGATCCAGCAGCTCCACTTCCGGGTATTTATCTGGAGGAAATGAATTCACAAAGCCAAAAAGATATATGCACCCCCATGTTCACAGCAGCATTTCAATATCAATAGCCAAGACATGAAAACAATGAAATGAATGAATAACAAAATGAGGCGCATGCATGGACAAACACACACACACACACACACACACACTTATTCAACCATGAATAAGAAGGAAATCCTGCCACTTTCAGCAGCATGGACGGCCCTTGAGGGCATTATGCTAATTGAAATAAGTCAGATTGAGAAAGACAAAAACCGGGTGATATTAATTATATGTGGAATCTAAAACAACCCCAAACTCAGATACAGAGCACAGTTTGGTGGTTGCCAGAGGCAGGAGGTTGGAAGTGGGTGAAATGGGTGAAGGATACAAATTTCCAGTTATAAAATAAGTCAGTCATGGGATGTAATGTACAGCACGGTGACTGTAGTTAACAACGGAATTGGACATTTGAAAGTTGCTGAGAGAGTAGCAAGAAAAAAACCTGTAACTACCCGTATGAGGTGATGGATGTTGACTAAACTTATTGTGGCACTCTTTTCGCAATCTATACATGTACCAAGTCATCATGTTATGTACTAAAACCATTATGTTCTATGTCCATTAGGCCTCAGTAAAATTGAAAAAAAAATGTGTCAATATTCTCTGTCTTCCCCATGGTCTCAGTGTGACCTTCAGAGGACACTGTTCAAATGGATTCTCAGTGTCCCTGTCCTTGTGGGACTCAGCACAGATGTTTTCCCATCTGCGGCAGCGTGCTGTGCAAACTTGGGCATCTCTTTGCTCTGGGCTACCTCTGACCTAAAGTTTCAAAGAATGTTTAAAAAAAACACACACCACCTTGACCTGCCCAGCGCTGCCACATCTCCAAGTGTAGAGAAAAGCATCACGCTGCTTGACTGCTGAAATGTACAGCTGCACGTCCCCCAGGAGCCACGCCAGCCCTCGCACTGGCTGTCCACAGGCGTCCGCACTCATCAAGAGCAGAGAGCCCCTGGCAGTGCAATAGTTTATGTCCCCTTCCGAGTGCAGGAACGCGTTAGAGCCCTGCCAGGAATGCCAGGCCGCGGCCGCGTGCAGTCCAGGCATCTAACTCGCCTGCCTTCTCATGCCTCTCTTCTACTTGCTAATCCTCTACCCGGTGGCCAAGAGGGCTGACCTCAGAGGGCCCGGAAGCCACAGGAGAGAGGATTATCCTTACAGAGTGGCACCCGAGGAGTGAGGAGTGTGGGTTGTGGCTTTTTCACCCCCAACCCCTTGAAAGTGAAAAGGGAAATGCTGAGTCCCCATGTGCACGGATAAACCTACCACTAAAGGAGGAGCGTGGGGTGGGGGTGGGGGGAGCCTTCCTCTCCAGCAGGGCTCAGCGACCTGTCACTCATGGCTGAGTGGCACTGTGCGGGCCCTCATGGAAGGCCAGCCCACTGCGGCCCTGAGCAGACAGGGCTTCTGCACCAGCACATCAGTATTAGGCCCCTTGCCTGGCCGGTGTGGCTCAGTGGTTGAGCATCGATTGATCTATGAACCAGGAGGTCAGGGTTCGATTCCTGATCAGGACACATGCCTGGGTTGCAGGCTCAGTCCCCAGTAGGGGGCATGCAGGAGGCAGCTGATCAATGATTCTCATCATTGATGTTTTTATCCCTTTCTCCTTCTCCCTTTCTCTCTCTGAAATAAAATATATATATTTAGAAAACACTAGGTCCCTTAAAGCAGAGAAGGAGCGATAGAACAATGACATCAGGGACAGAAGCCCCATCCGCCCACCAGCCAGGGACAGCCATTGCTAGCTGAGATGATACCACACACACACAAACTCTGAACATTCCCTCTGGCTTTCTGGTTAGAGGGCAGCAGTGATATGTGCCGTCTCCGTGTGGCTCTGGGTGGGGTGTGGGTCTTCCTGAGACCCCGGGGCCTGACGGCACCGAAGCGTGGCTTCAGCTGGCGTCTGGGTGGGGTGTGGGTCTTCCTGAGACCCCGGGGCCCTGACAGCACCGAAGCCTGGCTTCAGCTGGCGGCACCCCTTGGAGGGCTGAGCCCAAGCAGCCCATCCGCCTTGTCCTCACATGGCCTCGGGGAGACCTTCTGAGAACTCTCCCTTCTCCTTTCTTCCTGAACTTGACTTTTTGGAGCCACTTGTCCCTTCACTGCATCCAGGGCATCTGTAGCTCAACCATCAGGCCTCGAGATAAATTCTACTCGGGTCCCTCAGTTTCTAGCTCTCCCGTGTCTCCAGGGTAGCAGGGTAGGTATCATAAGCCAGGGAACATCACTTTTAATTTTATTCTGGATAGCCCCCAGCAGGGGGAGTGTTGATGGGGGTCCCTTTAATGCAGAGCACTGAGTTAGGCCAAAATCAGAATCCGGATCCCTACAATTTTCCACCTCAGGTCATCCAGGCGGATAATGGGAGGAGGACGAGATCAACTAAAATGTAGGGAATAACAACAGAGTGTAAGACCATCAAAGGAGCCAGTAAAATTAAAGCAAAGGAAAGAGCAACCGAGTCTTGAAGCCTCCGTTTCTCTCTCCCAGTGACCTCCTGGAGTTGATTTCCTGTCCAACTGTGTACACGTTCCTTTTCTTAATTACAATCCCCTCTCTCGGGAAGTAGTTCAGTCATGTTTAATGCCTCCATGGAGCAGTTCTTCAGGCTCTGGAACCTGTGCTACGCATTTCACCATCATTTTTGATGTTTTCCTCGAACCTTCCAATTTCTCTTCTGGCTGCTGGCTTCAAGAACGTGCGGACTCTGAGTCCACCCTCACTTTCCTTACATTTGCGTCCCATTTCACCTGACCACTCTGTCCAACTTCTCTACTAGTGGCTGTTAAGTACCCCATCCTGGGTCAACTTCTTGCCAGGAAAAAGGACCCCTAAGGACACAGTATTTTTCTAGTGTTACCAGTTTGGTGGCACATTCATCAGAGAAAGTCATACACCATAACCCCACAAAAAGCTAAGTAAGCTACTCTCTTCCTATTTAGATAATCCTTGAGATGACTGGGGTGTGAGGAGACGTCTGGTGTTCCAGTTATCAGATCCGTGAAAGGAAAATGTTTTCCACCCTGTAATCAAGAATTTATGCTCCCCTCCCCTAATTTTTAAAGAATTGAAATATATTTGACATAGGACATTATATAAATCTAAGCTGTTCACGTTAACTTGATACATGTACATGCTGAAATATGATTGCCACTGTGGCAATAATTAGTGCCTCTATCATCTTAGAGAATGATGTTTTCTTTTTAGTGGTTGGAATAATTAAATTCTACTCTTTGCAAATTTGATGATTACAATATTGTCTATATTCACTATACTGTGCATTAGATCTCCAGGGCTTTTTTACTACTCCTTACAAATCTGTACCCTCCAACAGTATCTGTCCTAGTCGTTCACAGGTCGACGCTCAACCACTGAGCCACGCCAGCTGGTCTGTCCCCGACCCCCACTAAAGGCAAGGTCTCCATTCAGGAGGAGGAGTGGAAAAAGCTACGATATATATTTTCAAGTATCCACCGTCAATGGATATCTGTGTAGAAAAGTCCCACCGCTGGCTAGTAAACAGAACCAGGGGTCAGCGGGCTTTGTAGGACCGATTCAAGCAGGAGTCACAGTGGATAATTCAGCTGGAGCCAGGCTCTGCAGCCACCAAGGAAGGGGGTCCGATGGGGAAGCAGTGTAACGGAGGGCCATGGTGTCACTGCTTGAGGCACAAATAAAGCACACTCCTCTCCTTGGGAGACCGTGGTTAATGGCTCACAGAATGACTCTCTGGCCTTATGGCTAAGCAAATCATTAAATCAATGTTTACTGCTTATCCGTTAACAACTAAAGCTAGCAACTGCTCATTTCCAGCTGGGAACAGCTCTATTAATAACAATACCAGGCTCGTTTTCATTTCCCATTTCCATCATCGTCTGTCGGAATCTTTCACTCTAAGAATGAGAGATGCCCTGGAGACCAAGGCCTTCGTCATGGTTTCTTCATGCACCGATGGTGTGAAGTACAATTGTACTGTCCCCACAGGCTCCAGCCAGTCCAACTGCAACTACTTATCTACTCATTTTTGTTCTTAGTGAAGTAGGATCAGTCCCTAATGAAGCAGGTTACTCAGAGCTGGACATGAACTTGTTTCCGGGTACTCGAGTGTGAGAGCCTGCTGAGACGGACGGGGAGCGTTTGTAGGAGAATCACTTCCCTTGAGGGTAGACTCAATGGGCCAGGTGAGACAGCCGAGGTGCCCAGGTGGGCTGCAGCTCTTTGCCCAAGTTCTACCACCCCAGCCAGCCTATAACCTTCTTAAGCGCGGGGATGGTGGACACACCTTGGATGAAGTTGTGGTCCAACAGGGCTTTACACAGCTCAGCACGGAGCTTGACAAAGCGCTTCTTCAGAAACACAAAACGAGGTGGGATATTCACTCTAGAGAGGTTTCCAGTTGCTCTCAAGAAGCTAGCAAGATGAATATCAAAAGAAGAGCTGCATAACCACCCTTTTTTTTTTTTAGAATCTGTGTTGAAGTGTCAACTTCTCTGATATTTCAAATCCAAGGAGATGTTCCTTGGGAACCAAAAGAAACATTTCACTTAGGCAGCTATCAAGTAGACTTAAGAAATACTTAAGATGATTCTTCTATGTCTGACTCAGTCAGGAAAATTTAACACTCAGGTTCCCAGCCTCCTATCTAGAAAGCCTGTTTCCCTGGGTCTGGGTAGGGCCAGGGGTGTGTCCTTTCAAATAAGTCCCTGGTCAGTCCCTGGCACAACCATGGCAGACAGCCTCTGCGCCAGCCCCCTCCTCTGCCCAGCATCCTTAGCTCTGATAAGGGCTGAACTGTACCCCCCAAACCCATACATTAAAGTCCTAACTCCCGGTACCTCACAATCTGATTATATTAGGGGCAGGGTCTTTAAAGAGGTAATTAAGGTTAAATGAGATCATTAGGGTAAAACCTAGTCCAGTAATACTGGTGTCCTTACAAGAAGAGGAGGTCAGGACGCAGACACACACAGAGGGAAGAGGTGAAGGTGGAGACGAGCCATCTACGAGACCTCGATCTGAGATGTCCAGCCTCCAGCTCATGAGAAAGTAAATTTCTGTTGTTGGAGCCCTCAGTCTGTGGCTTCGCTATGGCAGCCCGAGCAAACCAACACAGCAGGTCCCCAAACCATGCTGTCTCCTTATAAAGTGGATGAGATGCCATAGAAACTTGACTTTTGTTTATATCAATTAGCCTATTGGTAAAATTGGTTTTGTTATATGTCGTTTACACTATCGATGCATTAAGAGAGGACTTACTGTATGTGGCCTCTGGCATCAAAGACAGAAGCTGCCTCTTGGATCGATTTATTAGGCCAAGGCAATTAAAACACAATTACATTAGATCAATTTAAAAAGGCTTTTGAATTATTCAAGTATGAACAAACTTTTATTTACCCAGACCAGGAATTAAAATGATAAACAAAACTGTTTTGAGTACAAAATGAGATAAACCAATGCTAGTAATAATGTATCTTATACTGTTTCATAGGACACAAGCTCAGAAATCATAAGAAAAGAGCAATACCCCAATTTGATGATACCGTCACTGCTGATTTTAGGTGCTCTCCCTCTAGTTTGCCAATCATTCAATTCTTTTACATTTTGCTACCCGCTCCCTGGATTCATTCATTCATCTATCTGCTCTTTAGCACATCCGTACTTGTATGTACAGAGGAAATAAGACTCAAAACCAATTTTCATCAGTAGCTACTATAAATGAGTAGCCTGGAGATGTTAGGGGCTGAACACAGTGAGGTGTCTGGCTTTGCCACAAATTTAATATATTTAAACTGCTCCTGCTCCCCCATAATCAAGAATGGTTTGGAGCATGTTTCCTTGGGTTTGGTGAGAAATTTAACGCACTGGGATCTATCTGGACATTTCTCTGAAGGAAAAGCCAATGGAGAGGAGGTGGGCAAATGCATACTTTGACCTTGGCCCTACTTAGCTTGATATTGAGCAAACACTTCTGTCTGGGTCTCTTTTCTCATCTACAAAATGAGAAGCTCAGTTTGATTCATCACTGAGATCTCTTTCGGCTCTAAAAATTTGACACTTCTCAAGATGGATTAATTCGCTGTCTCGAATTGTTTTCTAAGAAATTATATGCACCATGTGTCCTCCCCCCCCCAACTGTATTTGAAAAGCATAAAAAGAACTTATTTGTAAATTTTATTTCTCAATACTTTGTGTCATGGGTTTCAGAAGTCATACTTGAATCTTGCAGCTTACTCCAGTTTGTTGGTGTAACCCACTACCTTCTGTGCTGTGCACAGCATGTCAGTCACAGACTGGCCTGTGGGGAGAAACAGTCTCAAGGACATGACTGTGCAGTGACCGTGACTGTCACTGGTGGGTCTTCTCTCCTGTACATCTGCACTAAATGGCTCAAAACTAGGCTATTTCAGGTGAAAGTGCAGGGTTGCAGGCTGAACATCTTGAATAACCATGTATGTTCTGCTCAGCTGTCTGGTATGACATGATTTAAAAAATGTACATATATTTCTATTGATTTCAGAGAGGAAGGGAGAGGGAGAGAGAGATAGGAACATCAATGAGAGAGAATCATTGATTGGCTGCCTCCTGCACGCCCCACACTGGGGATCGAGCCCGCAACCTGGGCATGTGCCCTGACCGGGAATCGAACCATGACCTCCTGGTTCACAGGTCGACACTCAACTACTGAGCCATGCCAGCTGGGCATTACATAATTTTTTTGCAAAACTTTAAAGGTAAGACTCTTTACTGAAAATTATTATTTACTATTACCTGGTTTTAGTTAGAGGTCAGACTATTTAAGAAACAAACAAAAAAGTCTGGGAATAAATGTGTTTAGATTTGGGGGGAGGGGGAAGCAGTCTTGCACTTCCTTTATTCAATTTTAAGTTCTGCCACTTTTTTTCTTTCTTTTAATGTTAGAGGAGATCACAATTTTTTGAGACAGGCGTTATGATTAATAGTTTGCTATTTCAATACGAATGATGAGAAGTTGATGTAGCAGCACACAACCTCAATGCCTCAATAGTTCTTATTTCGGAATGAATAAAAACCAAAGCCAGAAAAGAGCTGCAACTTGAGAGCTCTATGCAGGGATATAGATTTTTTTCAAAGAGAAATACTTGGACGATCCTTAGTCTAATGCCAAGTGAAAACATCTCCTTGCAGTCTCTAATTCCCACTTGCAAACACGCAGCCCCGTTTACTTACCTCCACCACACCATGATGGATGGATGTGTACTGTTTCTTCTTCAGCATCACCAAGGTGATGACAATCACTGTTGCTATGACAACACCGCCCACCATGAGTCCAATGATTGCTCCTTTGTTGGAACCCACATCTTCTGCAAAGAACACCTTGAAAAACAAATCAAGAAAATGTTGTAACCGCACAAGACATTTGATGAGGTATATGGACAGTTTTAGAATATTCACTAGCTAGCTCATGCTGTAAGTTTGAATGGCTGGTCCCACCATTTTTTGGTGCGTGCTTGAAACAAAAAAATCACACATTCTGCTTACTAAGAATGACATTTATAGTCTACAGAACGATGGACAACGGGTGGCTTCCCAGGTCTAGCAAGTCTACTTTCACCCCACCTGTCCCCAGAGAAGCAAAACACAAGACAAGGGATGTGGAAACCCTTTGGCAGGTGGAACATTCACTGAGAGGTGAGACAGCAGCTTGGCTCTATCAAAAGCCGAATAGTTATGAGTCATGATTATAAAAGGAGGTCAGCATTTTCCTAGTCACAGCAGGTTTAAACGGGGAGACCTGATGCATGACAACTACGCCTTAGGTGCTTTTCAAACCCGCAGATGCCCTAATTTCTCTAGCACAGCGATTTTCAACTGGTGTGCCAGGGCACACTGTGGGCCCCCCAAATTTTAAAACACACAGTACCTGATTAGTCAGGGGCACTGACCTCTTTCCCCTTAGATTGTCAAGTAAAAAAATGACAACATCACTGTTGCTATGACAACACCGCCCACCATGAGTCCAATGATTGCTCCTTTGTTGGAACCCACATCTTCTGCAAAGAACACCTTGAAAAACAAATCAAGAAAATGTTGTAACCGCACAAGACATTTGATGAGGTATATGGACAGTTTTAGAATATTCACTAGCTAGCTCATGCTGTAAGTTTGAATGGCTGGTCCCACCATTTTTTGGTGCATGCTTGAAACAAAAAAATCACACATTCTGCTTACTAAGAATGACATTTATAGTCTACAGAACGATGGACAACGGGTGGCTTCCCAGGTCTAGCAAGTCTACTTTCACCCCACCTGTCCCCAGAGAAGCAAAACACAAGACAAGGGATGTGGAAACCCTTTGGCAGGTGGAACATTCACTGAGAGGTGAGACAGCAGCTTGGCTCTATCAAAAGCCGAATAGTTATGAGTCATGATTATAAAAGGAGGTCAGCATTTTCCTAGTCACAGCAGGTTTAAACGGGGAGACCTGATGCATGACAACTACGCCTTAGGTGCTTTTCAAACCCGCAGATGCCCTAATTTCTCTAGCACAGCGATTTTCAACTGGTGTGCCAGGGCACACTGTGGGCCCCCCAAACTTTAAAACACACAGTACCTGATTAGTCAGGGCACTGACCTCTTTCCCCTTAGATTGTCAAGTAAAAAAATGACAACAGCCAACACAACAATAACTGTCCAGTGTGAAGGGTCAAATTATACCTGTTTTTTTGGTCAGATCGGCAAAAAATATAACATATATTTTGGTGTGCTGCATAATTTTCATCGTTTATGTGCGCTATGAGATGAAAAAGGTTGAAAATCATCACTTTAGAGGAACATCAATATACAGGAATAAGCATTCCCACACAAAGGAGTTAAACAGAAGAAAAAGGACATATTGTTACCCACTTTTAGCTGCGATAATTCAATAGGACACTAATTAACCTTGTTTTAAAAGACAGTTATTTCAAAGGGAAGTAATATGCAAGAATTTTAATAGTCACAATAACTCATACTTTCTTACTACGTTGTCTCCAGGAACCCAACTAAAATTGTTGCTGTTTAGTTGGATTAAATATAGAAAGAATTTGGAGGTCATTGTGAAGAAGAAATTTATTCAGTATGATAAACTTATTGTACTACACTCCTTCCTACTGTTTATAAAGCAGGCCATTCTTTCTCAAATTTAACTACTTGAATGGAATTTTAAGAACAAACTGCAACTTGTATCATCTTGTTGCATGATGATCTCATGCCAGGTCATTAGCCTAACGACTACGAAACATATTTCACATTTGTTATAAAATTTAATGAAAATAGTTCCCTACATATTGTTTTCATTTCATCTCAAGGGCAGTAAAATGACCGATTTTCATAATGAAAACCAACAGTCTAGCAATCTAAAGAGGCAAGATAATATACAGCCAATTTCTATGAGTTTTACTCATGGTCTATTTGCAACAAAATTAGCAGCTGCTCATAAATATTCCACCGTCCTCAAGAATTTGCTTGCTCAACATTATTGATAAAAAGCAAATCATTAATTAGCTAGTGATACAAGTATGAAGTCATCAGGAATAAAGGCATGTCTGGACATCTTCCTGCATCTTTAAGAAAATACTGTAATTTTGTAATATTCATCGCACTAATTACAGTGCATTATCTTATCAAGGAGCTCAGTAGAGGGAGCTGATTCTCCTAATTGCCGCCGCCGCCATTCGTCTCTGTCGCGTTATAGGAGTCAGAGTCGGTGTAATTGCAGAGACCGACTTTTATGACACGGGCACCAGAAAAGGCAAGTCCGCACATTAATCTCCAGCTCTGAGCCCCACCGGCTCCGACTCTTCAGCAGCTCCCCCAGTTTTTCTTTTAACCTCTTTAGCATCAGCCAGATGAAGAATGCCCCCGATTGTAGAATAACTATACTGATTAACTTGCCAATGAAAAACACGCTCCAAAAAGCTAAATGTCCTTTTACCACCCCCCCGCCCCGCCCCCAAATTATGGGAGTTAAAATGCAAATCTGAATCTCAAGTCAGTTTCTGATGTGTTCCAATTATTTAGAGTGAAAAGTTGAGGCATAAACAATACACTAAAGGCATTTCTTTGGGAGTTTAATAGTTGGATTTATAAATTTTATTCGTGAATATTGGAAAGAGATTTCCACTTGGGAAAAAAAAAACACCAAAAAAAAAAAAAATTAAAAAACCACACACATCAACTAAAACAAAAATAAGTGCCTGAGATGAGAACTTCTAATATTATTATTGTTATGATAATTTTATTATCATTTCTTGTTCACCACTGAATGTGTAATGCAATTTTCTCCTTTATTAATTTAACCCCCCTACTATGTTTACTGATAAGATGAAAGGAAAGCTAGCATAATGCAGGATTTATCTGAAGCTTTTCGTAAGGGATTCTACATGACTAGAGCTGCCTGCCAAGGAAATGGCTGCTTTTTGATTTACTCTAATTCCAATATTTGAGGGGGAGAGGGTGTGATTTTAGTCTGAAAAGGAAGCTGCCGTTTTTCCTTTTCCAGTCTGTAACCAACAGCACCCCTGGGAACAGTCTGCAGTCGGCTCACCTCCACAGAGACACCAAGATCCTATCCCAAATCCTACCCCTGCAGGAGAACTTAGAACAGCAGTTCTCAACCTGTGGGTTGCGACCCCTTCACAGGGGTCACCTAAGACCATCGGAAAACACATATATAATTATATAATTACATATTGTTTTTGTGATTAATCACTATGCTTTAATTATGTTCAATTTGTAACAATGCAAAGCATACCTGCATATCAGATATCTACATTACAATTCATAACAGTAGCAACATTACAGTTATGAAGTAGCAACGAAAGTAATTTTATGGTTGGGGGTCACCACAACATGAGGAACTGTATTAAAGGGTTGCGGCATTAGGAAGGTTGAGAACCACTGACTTAGAACGAGGGAGTTGGGAGCAACGAAGAAGCAAAATAGAGACAGTCGAACAAACAGGCACTTAGGTGAGCGAACAGCCAGAATAAAAAGTGTTGCTGATGCCACGCAGTGTTTGCACGTGTTTGAGATTTTGATGCTTCAAATCAATCTATTATAAACCTATTTTCTTAAAAAAAAACAACAAACCCACCAGAATGCGAGTTGATTAGAATGGCTGCTATAGTAGACGTGAATTCTACCTTAAGCCCGGCATGGGCTTAACTGCCTTCAGACACAAAGAAAGAACTACCGCATAAAGAACCTCTCTCTCTTTTCTTCACGTATTTGTGACGATCCTAGAAGCAGGAGTTTTACTGGTGTTTTAAATCTTTTTCTTAACTGGATCGATGAACAAGAGCTGATATGTCATTTGGCGAGACAGAGGGGAGGAAGAGGCCAATTATTCTACGCACCAGTTTTTGATGATGAACTTCGTATCCCGAGTCGTGGCGGAACTCCGCGTCCATCTTCACCTCAGAGATCTCTTCCGTCTTGATATTGGTCAGCCCCGAACCTGCATGGCACCATAAGCGTTACACCGTAATTAAAGCACGCAGACAGCCCATTCATTTTCTCTATGAACAGTAACGCTACAACACGGAGGCCACCGGAACCCTTTCTAGGCCCGAAGTTGGATGAAATGAATGACTTTTTTTCAAGAAAAATGGCACCCTATATATACATCCTTAACCACCACCTATTTTAAACAAAACATTTTTTTTTAAAGATTAAAGAAATCTGAAGTTAAAGCTTTTACTACCTTTAAGCAGATAATATATATGTATTTTTTTAAATGGGGAAAAAACAGAGCTAAACGCTAGCTGGGGGTTGCAAGGTTTGCTCCTAGAATATGCTGGCTTGTTTTAGGGGCTTATCGGTTGGCGTATTGCATGTCTTTTTTACATGTGCCCACAGTCCTTCAGAAAAAAATAACAAAAGCCTTTAAAAATGAACGTTAATTACCTGGTAGAACAAAACTGCTACTTTGAGGCTTTGTTCTGCTACCAATAAATTATGTCCCTGTATCTATGCAGTGAGGCCTTGTAAAAATCGTACCATTTATTTAGTTAAGTGATTTAGTTAGCGATACAGAGTGTAATTGGCTCACGGGCTGAATAAAGAGCTGCCGTACATAATCTTTGAAAATGCTCCTTTGCGACTGACTTCCTTCTCTACAAATTGCTATGACTCTTCCACCGAGGTTTGCTCCTAGAATATGCTGGCTTGTTTTAGGGGCTTATCGGTTGGCGTATTGCATGTCTTTTTTACATGTGCCCACAATCCTTCAGAAAAAAATAACAAAAGCCTTTAAAAATGAACGTTAATTACCTGGTAGAACAAAACTGCTACTTTGAGGCTTTGTTCCGCTACCAATAAATTATGTCCCTGTATCTATGCAGGGAGGCCTTGTAAAAATCTTATCATTTATTTAGTTAAGTGATTTAGTTAACGATACAGAGTGTAATTGGCTCACGGGCTGAATAAAGAGCTGCCGTACATAATCTTTGAAAATGCTCCTTTGCGACTGACTTCCTTCTCTACAAATTGCTATGACTCTTCCACCGGTGATCACAATGTATTTCAGTTTTCAAATAATAATAATTTGAAGCTTAAAAACAAAAATGCAGTCATTTTTTAAAACAAAAAGAGGCAAGTACAAAGCATGAGTTTCTACACTGTAGTATTTCAATATCCAAAGTCAGGATTTTAGGATGAGAAGGGCTTTTAAAATCATGTCCCCTCGGGTGTTCCCAGCCCAGGGCTAACTCCCAGCTCCCACCTGAACAGAGGGCGAATATATCCGTTTGCTTCTGTTTTTAGACAGAACGGCCTTTCTTACATGACCCCCAAATCTGTTTGTTGTAAGTTCTTTGTTCAGCACATGACAAGCCCAACCCTGCCTTCTGCATTACAGCCTTGAGCAGATCAGATGCCCATGGAGAGCCAATGGGTCCTGCTGATTCTCCTCTTACTCGGGCTACACATTCCCGGTTCCTTCAGCTCCCCTGGGACCGAGGCTCTTGCTCCGAGTTTAGTCTCTCTTACCACCTTGTCTAAAAGGCCTGTGAAACTCGTCACACACCTCGCTGGAACAGAAAAGCACAGTGTCCCAGCATCTGACGCTCTGGCCTAGCAGCACAGCCAATGAAGGCACACAGGATAACTAACTGGACCAGAGCTCTGGAACCCACGCGGGTTATGACCAATCACCACCCATTTCTTGTCCAGTTGCTCACAGTTTCCATTTAACAGGCTGTCCGAACAGACTCAAGATCGATCTCAATCTACAGCCAGCTTGTAGATGGTAACGCTCCCGTCTTTCCCTTCTGCTTGTCGGAACTACATTTTCTTATTCCTACCTTCCCAGGTCTTCTCCTGCTCCCCAGACTCCACAAGGATCATGGAGAACAGCTCTGTGAATTCACGCTCAGGTTCTCTTAGCCTGCAATTTGTCTGGGTCATAATGATTTGAACTTGGGTGGAGATGGGCGACAGTGTTAAAATAGATCCAGCCGAAACCGGTTTGGCTCAGTGGATAGAGCGTCGGCCTGCGGACTGAAGGGTCCCAGGTTCGATTCCGGTCAAGGGCATGTATCTGGGTTGCGGGCACACCCCCAGTAGGAGATGTGCAGGAGGCAGCTGATCGATGTTTCTCTCTCATCGATGTTTCTAACTCTCTCTCTCTCTCCCTTCCTCTCTGTAAAAAATCAATAAAATATATTAAAAAAAAAAATAGATCCAAAAATCTGGCGGCACTCCTCTCTTTGACTTGCTTCTAATGAATAAAATATGGCGACAGTGATGGTGGGCGACTTCTGAGGCTAGGTCGTAAAAGACATTGCAGCTTCCTTTTTATTCTTTCTCTTGGTCTGGGGAAAGCCAGCCACCATGTTGTGAGGACATGCAAGCAGCCCTATAAAAAGGTTCACCTGGTGGGGTACTGTGGTCTCCTGTCCATAGTCATGTGGGGGAGCTATCCTGGAAATAGACCCACCAGTCCCAGTCACGCGTCAATCCTCAGATGACTGCAGCGCTGGCCGACGTCACCCATGCAACCCCATGAGAGACCCTGAGCCAGAAGCACCAGCTGAACCCTGCTTAATATCCTGAGCATTACAGGAATTGTAAGAAACTCAATGCTTGTTGTTTTAAGTGGCTAAGTCATGGGGCTATTTGTTACACAGCAGTAGATAACTAATACAAGGGGCTAGTGGCTCTCTATTCTTATTTATTTTCTTGCTTTAAAATTATTAGCACTTTCTCCTAAGTTTCACCTCATTTGGCCTTAATATTTCTGATACTAATTTTTATTGGGCTGTGACACAAACACTCTTTTATTCTTACTGGCTGTATATTTTTATCTTTCCACAAGCACTTTTAAATCTGAGATCTTTGTAGAACCACAGGGATTTCTTTACACCTCATCCTTTTTTTTCTGTCACGAGGGTATAGCAATGAAATAGTTAATACTATACTTCTGAGATTTTTAGAAAAGTCTTTTGAATGGTTTTTTTTCTTTTAGATCTGTGAGACCAAATAAATTACATCAAAAAATAAGTAAAAAAAAAATGTGCTCCTCACTCAAAAATTTAAAAGCCCATATTATTTCTCAAAGGATACCAAGAATACTTTTGATGGTAAAAAAAAAATTCAATTTCATGTATCAAGTCAGAACAACAGATAATCATAGCTCAATAGTTTAATAGAGTTTCAGCCCAAAGAGCTCTTGCTAGTTCATTTTTGCACAGCATTTATAATATCATCATTCAGTGAAAAGACTTTCTGTACATCAAGCAAATCTCACTAAGAGGGGAGAAAAGTTAATAAGCTTGCACATAGGAAATATCAATGACAATACGTTGACACCGCGTGTAATAAAACATGATGGGCAGAGTTCAATCAATCGCAGGGAGCTCTGTTTACAGGCTCACCAGATGCAGCGTCTGGGGTGTGCTGATTGCATTTTATGCCCCGGTGTGCCTCCAGTTTTCTAAGTCCTGGCCAGTGAGGAGAGTCTGTGTGCATTTGAGGGACAAGAGACGCACAGCCCTCATGACGCCTCTCACGTGGTGTGGGTCAAGGACCTGGTTCCTTTTATTAGGACCGGAGAAGGGTGGTAATAAATTACAGTGGAAAGGCTCTCTTTCCGCCCCTGTGAAGAGGCTGCTAATGTATTTTTCTTCTTTATTCTGGTCAAATGGTGTAATTTGTCCTCCGGAGTCTATTTTTTGCTGGAAATAAGCCACAGGGAGTAGCTGTAATGGCCACTAGGCTCAAAAATCACCACTGTGCTCACTACCTGACTCTACATTCCAGGTACAGTGCCCTGGTGGTTCAGATGTGAAAGTCAAGGAGAAGTCATTTTCCTCAGCTGTGATTCTACAAAAACCCTTTACTACTTGTTTCAGAGTGATAACAGTGACTACTCAAACACAATGGCATGATATGACAATCCCGGGCGAGGATTTCTAAGTTTGGAAAATCTAAAGATATAATTTGGCGCCTTAGACTCAAGCATGTAGTCTTATCAAGTGTGGTGATGGAAGAACCAAAACTAATGCTACAAAACATGGGGAGAAATTGGTCCAAACGCTCAACAGACTCACTACAAGTATAAAATATAGCACACCTATGTCATTATGCATATCCAGCAAATACCACTATTCATAAGCATGCCTTCACTAGAATCTTCCTCACGTCTTCTCTGAGCATCCTTTCCAACCCATGACCTTCTTCTACTGGGGGAACCCAAGCCTTACGTTGTATAAGAAAGGCAGCTTGCCTAGGCTGTGCCCTCCTCTGCATAGAATTACTCCCCTCTTCTTTGCCAATGGACATGCCTCAGATTGTTCAGACCCTTCTCAGAGCTCATCTCCAGCAACTGCCTGGTGAGCACACCCTTTGTTAGTGCCCCATCTGCTCACATCACTGACATCCTGGCTCACACTGTATGTTCTGTGTATTCCTGCCTTTCTAACTCCATCTCATCTTTCTGAATACACAAATTGTGTGTATCTCTTCAATTTCATTCTGAGCAGGGAACTCATTTAATTTCCTTTGACCCTCCATGGCAGTTAAGGCATTGATCTTTGTGAAATATCAAAATGAACTATTGCTATTGTTACAACAAAGACTTTACATAGACCTTCTTTCCATCTATACATTACTTCTAATTATTCTCTAGCTCTTCCCTAAAAGCAGAATGTTTTTGTTTGACAATATATGGAAAAGTCTTATTCATGTCAGATTTTTTTGTTTTTTAAGAAAAGAAAAATAATTTGACTTTGGTGGTATTGCCCCTTCCTGGATATTTCAATAGGAACATATTGGCCCAGCATGCCCAATGTAAGATCTACATAAATTTTAATTCACATTTTAATGTTTGTAGATGAAAAGCATCTCTTCCTTTAAAAATAGAGCAGGAAATGCCATGAAAAAAGGCCCGAGGCAAATGACCAACCTGGGCTGGTCTCGGTTGCGGTTGGAATGAAACTGACCCTCCGCCTTGGGCCCCACCCATAGGCTGAACATGATGGAGTGTTGACTGCTGGCTCCCTGACATTCACTTGTGTGGCACCCGCAATAAGGAAGACCTGAAGGGAGCCGAAGCTGTGTCTAACTTACTCTAATTCAAGTTCCTCTGAGAAGCCCTGCAGATGGAGATTCATAAAATCAATGAGATTAGCTGTCAAGATGTCACTCCACTGTCCCTGCTGCCCTGTGCATCACAGTGCAGAGGCATGAAAGACGCCACAAGTCAGACTCTCAGCCCTCAATGACTGTGGTGGAGAGAGAAGTGGCCCGAGCCTACGAGAGGGGCAGAGCGTGCTCCTGGCCTCATGGCTGACTGTATCTGAACCTGGGTCCTGTGTGTGTTAACATCTTCAATGAGGTTCATTTCCTGTCCTGTGATTATGCACAGGGACATTCTGAGGCTAAAGAACAAAATAAACACGCAAAGGTGTGCATTGTTAGGAGTCAACTCTCCCCAGGACACACAGGGTTGTCAGTTCAGTCACTTCTCTCCTCTTTCTGAGGCTTTGACAACACTGCCTGTGCTCAGTTGGGGGAGGTTGAGGGCGACGTGAACATCAGGCGTGCGTGCTCCTGTGGTGGTGTGACACGATTCTTAAAACTAAGTTTGAGGCACAGACATAGACTAAATACAGAGCAAAGAGTGAAAAACGGTTTCTGCTTAGTGCTTGGGAAACGGTAAGAAAGAAGTGTCCATTTTCGGTGTGAATGGGAATGTTAAGGAGTATGAGAAATAAAGGGCTTGTCTGTAAAATTATGCACGTACAGCCCTTGTGCCATTTAGCCACTCCCTGAGAATATCTCAATGCAACCCACAAAAGAGGCAACGCAAACCTTTCCGGGTTATGGAGATAACTCCAATTCTGATCTTTTTAGAAAGTCAGGTCTCCCTGAGGAACTGGTTGGAGTCTGAGCCCAGTTCAGTTGGCAAAGACTCATCCCGATTCCCAACAAGAAAGCCTGACATGTTCATCGCAGCAACCAACTCGCCACCAGACAGGGCCTGCATCTGCGTGGGTTTCCATCCCTGAGGACTGACAGGCTCTACAGAATCCTCTCCCTTTAAAAAAGCTTTAGCCCTGACCGGTTTGGCTCAGTGGATAGAGCGTCGGCCTGCGGACTCAAGGGAGAGGCAGCTGATCGGTGTTTCTCTCTCATCGATGTTTCTAACTCTCTATTCTTCTCCCTTCCTCTCTGTAAAAAATCAATAAAATATATATTTAAAAAAATAAATAAATAAAAAAGCTTTAGAAAAAGTTGGAAGGCCTCTCTTATTGTTGGAAAAGGAAAGCTCAGAAAGAAAGAAAGAAAGAGGCTCTACAGAATCCTCTCCCTTTAAAAAAGCTTTAGAAAAAGTTGGAAGGCCTCTCTTCTTGTTGGAAAAGGAAAGCTCAGAAAGAAAGAAAGAAAAAAAAAAACCCATAAGAAATGAAGCGTAAGGAAAAGCAAAGGGGAATTTTAAAAAGTTTGGTTTCCACGTCGTTTCAAACCCGACTTCTCAACATCAGCATTTGAGAGGCCAATAACGAAGAAAGGGGACGGCGTCTGCTCAAGCTCAAGCGAAAGATGCTGAGGGGCAGGAGGGCCCCGGGCTGTACCTGGTCGAGTGGTCAGTCCTCGGTCGGCAGCAGGGCGGGCGTCAACAGGTTCGACTGGGCACAGGAAGCAAGATACACGGAAAGCAAACGAGACAAATCAAGATGGTAAGTCGAGGCTCCTGAACACAGAGCAGGGAAAAGCATGTGCAATACACAAGTTATAAAAAAAGGAGCAGTTGGCAGAGAACCACAGTGAGTTAATCCTGAACATCAGGAGCAGGAGGGGGAACCACTTCCAAAGGCTTCGTTTTCTCACAAAAGCAATTCACCAGGACGCGCAGAACATCAAAGAGAAGCTGGCGGAGGAGGGGTGTAGGCTTTCCTCTCAGAGAGTTTACAGCTAGTTTCGTGTGTGTGTGTGTGTGTGTGTGTGTGTGTGTGTGTGTGTGTGTTTTATGAGAAATAAAATATATTATACCCAGCCCAGCGGAAAATCTTAAAGATATCTCCTTTTACCACCGTCCAATCTTATCTTATTTTACAGTTAATTAACTACAAAGGACTCCGTCCAATCTCCAGGGGAAATGCAAATATGAACTTATCGGGAGAGAAAGGGTTCCCCACATCACCTGCCACAGAATGAATCGAATTTGTTCCCGGTGTGAGGGTAAGAGAGATAAACCAGGAAGTAAGCCAGCCCGTCTCTGTCTCTGCCTCTCTTTGTAAAAGCCAGTTTCCACGGAAGAGATGACGTGCAGTTGACATGTGTGAAATGCGGATACTTCCTCTCATGTTTGCTGGCTTGCACAATTCCTCCTGTGCGAGAGCTCTGGGTCCGGCCCAAAGGAAACAGTGCCGGTGGCACAAGAGTGCCCACCATTGTTTGCCACTGCCTGCTGTTTCCCAAGTGCTTCTGATTCTCAGAAATGTGAACTTGAACTTAAACACGGGTCTTCGGAGAAAAACAGGCAAGGGAGAGAAACAAAGCTTTCAGGATTAATAAATGGAGAAGGGGCAAATGAAGCCGAGAGAGGGGAAGTGAGGCCTGGGAAATAGAAGGGTGGGAAGGTAAGGTGGGGTGACGAGGTGTGCTCCATGGATCAGCAGTTTCAAGAAGATCATACGGCTGCCCAGCTGTGTGGCTCAGTGGTTGAGCATCGACCTATAAACCAGGAGGTCAAGGTTTGATTCCCGGTCAGGGCACATGCCTAGGTTGCAGGCTCGATCCCCAGTAGGGGGCATGCAGGAGGCAGCCTATCAATGATTCTCTCTCTTCATTGATGTTGTTATGCCTCTCTCCCTCTCCCTTCCTCTTTGAAATAAATACAAATATATATTAAAAAAAAATAAGACCATCAGCTTACTGATGGGCACATCCAGGCATGCAAGGAGGGATTATAAACGCAAATCGATTTTGAATGTCACATGTTGTCAGGAACAGTGAGGGGAAAGAAAGTGACAGCATGCCAAGTCTTCAAAATATAAGAAAATCGTGTTTCTGAGGATACTAAGACGTTTGGACGAATCCGAAGAGAAATGTGGTTTGGTGCTTTCTCCTGCCAACAGTGGCATGGCAGAGGAGAAAGGACCATGGGCGTGATTTGGGGCAAATGGCCACTTCCGAGGCTGTTTCTTCACATGTAAAATATAAATAATAACATCTGCACTTTCTAATTGCAGTGAGAAAATAAATTAAAACCTGCTTCGGACACTCGCCAATACTATAAAACCACATTTATTAAATACCCGCTTTATGAAATATCCTGTACCAGCTATTGGGGTGAGGACGCTTCCTCTCTAGCGCTTCATTCGCGTATCAGATGAAGACGTATTTCCTGCTGCAACTCACAAATACACCTGAGCGATATAGTTTCTCTGTAAGTTCATCTTTCCCCTCATCTGCAAGCGCAGAGCGTCAGGGATTTTATTACTCCTCGTAAAATGGAGTTAAGGGAACGATTATTGTACTTTCTGAGTGTCCTCACAAGGGCCCCAGGTGGTGCTTCAGGGGAAGGCAAGAAGGTACGAGAGCCCACTTGCAGAGCCAAGAAGGAACTGAGGGGTGAGCACACAGCTCAGGAGCTCGGGGGGCAAGTCTGGGGCTTAAACGCAGCCCGAGCAGCTGGCCCAGGCTCAGGGTCCCCTTGAATGCCACCACTTATTTTCTCTGTGATTTAAGCCACATTCTCCCTGATTCTCTGTTTGTCTCAAGTTAAATGTGCAGACATGCGAAAGAGCTTTATCAACGACCAAGCACCATTCCACCATTACTTAAGGGAATACTGACAAGTATCAAGTGTGCATAGAGAAACGTCCAAAAGGTGTAACCACAAAAAACATTCATCTGTTATTTCTGGGTGAGGAGACCGTTCCTGTAAACTTTTCTGCCCCCCCCCCCTTTTTTTAATGTATAGGGCAGTGATGGCGAACCTATGACACGCGTGTCAGAGGTGACATGCGAACTCATTTTTTTGGTTGATTTTTCTTTGTTAAATAGCATTTAAATATATAAAATAAATATCAAAAATATAAGTCTTTGTTTTACTATGACTGCAAATATCAAAAAATTTCTATATGTGACACGGCACCAGAGTCAAGTTAGGGTTTTTCAAAATGCTGACACGCCGAGCTCAAAAGGTTCCCCATCACTGGTATAGGGTATTATTTGAAAACAGTAATAAAAACTTTTCTCTTTTTTTAGGAAGATAAAACAATAATAGTTTTAGTGACTTAATCCCTAGCCTGCTTTCACAGTCTGAGACTGATTCAGTATGAATTAATATTGAAAAAACAAGTAACTCTTGTGTTCAGTGAGCAGACATCAAGACATTTTTAAAAAGGCAATTATGGCATCATCGGGAAAAACAACGCACAGAGACAAGACAGAGTACTGCATTATTTTCTAGTCTACTACAAACACTCTCTAGTTTTTCAAATGGACTAGTGCTCGTTAAGCCGGAAGGTGATATCCATAGAGTGAGTGTTCAAAACATTTTACATGGGCTGACCAGTCAATTAAAAACAAGAAACAGATCACCTTAAAGAGTTAAACTAAAACGTGAGCAGAAATGTGTAATTTCTCTGCCTTCAGCCACTTAGAATCAGAGCCTTCCCTCCAAGAGGAGAGACACAGAATGATTGAAATTCTGGGCCTTTTGAGTTTGTTAGTTCTGGCGTTGCTCGTAATAGACCAATTTTAAGCTAAATGCTGCCTCGCACACCTCCCCACTCGGCCCAAGGTGATGCAGGAATCAGGAGGAAAGCCATTTTACACAAAGAGAGGCCTGAGGAGGACCGGCTCTCAGGCTTAATGAAAGCCTTTATTAAATCTCGGTTTCACTGCTGACGGTGATGTGCTTGTTGCTTTTTTTATGGCCGAGGAAAAGCAGAGCAGAGGGAACGTCACTTTGCAGTTATATACATGCAATCTTACAAGACCTGCTGTGCCTCCTTGAGCACACTGGGGTCTTTTATGGGTGTGTTACAGACAAAGAAGCCGACTGCTGGCCACAGGGGCCTGCTGGTGGCCACTGCAACCCACACTGATCTTCCTGGCTGGCCAGCTCAGGCAATCTTGAGAAAGAACAAACTCAAGTGCTATTAACACAAACGCATTTAGCCAGATGACTTCACGATCCACGAGAAAATAGTAGTATAAACACCAGCTTCACTTCAGGTTAGCCAGTTCCGTTGTGTGGACTGGAAAAAACACACACTAAAAATCTCTTCAGGCAAATCGCAGCTGGTCGAAGAGCCTGAGATATTGGAAAGCTGTGTTTGTGATATGCGTATTTTTTTTTCTTCAATATAAATTAAAAGAATGCCCGGGTGTCTGACCCTTTCTCTGGACTTCATTGATTGCTCTTAGGAAAAACAATACATTTTTGGGAAGCGTTTGAAGTGACGATGATAAGGATTGCATGAACAATGGAAGGAAATCCTTTGAGAATTCTAGGTATTTTCAATAGCTCCGTGGGTGAGCACATGTCTGTAAGATTAACAGGAAACAGGGCTCCGGAAAGAGGGAGGAAAGGGCGATGAGACAGAAAGGGTAAGATTTTAGGCCTGGATCATACTCATTAATTTTAAGGATATACTGTTTGGGCCATAGAGTGATTATCCTTGATACAAGCAGGTAAAACCTCTCTATAAGATCCTGGTTCTATTTGAAGAAAAGAAAAAAAAGAGAGAGAGAGAGAAAAAAAGCTATCATTAAACATGTACTATGTCCCAGGCACTTTGCTAAGAACTTTACCTGCCATCTCATTTAATGATCACACCCTAACTTTAGTTAGGATTTCTACTTTTTTTTTTTTACAGACTAGGAAACAGTAGGAGAGGCCCTGTAACTTGCCCACAACACACAGCAGAGCTGGAATTTAAACTCTGACTCACTTCATTCAGAAGTGGGGGTTGGGGGCGGGGAGCACCATCCTGTGGTGCGGATGGTGGGGGACACAGAGGTGGTTTTGGTTGTCACTAGACTGGAGGAGGGTCGGCACTGCTTGCTTTTAGTAGATGGGGACTGGGGATGCTAGATGCCGGGCACAGGGCAATGCCACAAATAAATTGTCCCGCACTCTGTACAATTTCTTATATTCCTGATTATGTGAGTCCAGACTTCACTCAGTTTTGTAAACTAGCACAAAGCATTTTTGCACAGTTCTTACTGTAACCTGGGTATTCCAGGAGCTCACCACTGGGTAAAATGAGGGGAGACTGTTTTATTTAGAGCTTTCCCCAGAGTTACTCACTATTTGAGAAAAATCACATCATTGCTGCTCGCTGAACCGGAGTCATGCAATCAGCCCGGAAGCAGTCTGCATGGAGGCCAGACACCTGCCCGTGCCATTCTTTCATCTAGAAGTCCAGGCTGAACACTTACATGTGGAAACACTTATTATAAATTAGACCCCTTATAGTGATTTCCTCCTAAATGTTGTTAATCCATTTTATTTTGAGATTCATCATTAAGAAGGCTTTTTGAAATGTTATAAAAAAAGGGTGTTGTATCTGAAAACAGTGAGAACCAGAACTCAAGCTCTGAGATCTTAAATATTATTGTCTCCAATACTTTTATCTGAGCTTTTCTTGTTTATCAACAACAGATCTTTATTTAACAACAATATCAGCTCTTTGGATGAAGCCTAGGCAATTCAAAAACTCTATCTGGCTCAAGAATCCAGAAGCACTTGGTGATACCCAAGGGCCTAGTGTGTGTGTGTGTGTGTGTGTGTGTGTGTGTGTGTGTGTGTGTGTGTTCTCTCCCAGGACCAAAGCTACAATGTGTGTGCTATTAGGAATCTGAGCCCAATGGCCACAGACCTCTCTTGGAGTGAGTCCACATCTGAGCAGAAGTGTATAGTCCATTACTGCTCCGGGTATCTCCAAATTGTACTGTTCTTGGCCTTCCAAAAAGTGCTCATTTTGGGGACATCCAGTATAGTTAATCCAATCTTCTTTCTTTAGATTATTTGGCAAGAGGAAGGGGAAGGTGGGAGGGAGGTCATGATGGCGTTAGGATTTATTTAGGAAGGTGCTTTGGTGACATAGTTCCTCCCTATCATTTCCACTTAAAAGGAACAATCCTTTCCGCGCCCCCACCCCAAATAGAATGGATCAATTTAGTTACTATTTAAAAATTTTCATATAAGCAGCATGCTTAATAGAGTGCATATCATTTTAATGGAGATCTCATATATGCATATGAATACATATAAGTCAAGATAAAATATTTAGGACATAGAAAGGCAGATTTATTTAACTGTTGGTATTATTCATAGTACTAATATGATAAATGCCAAGTTAAATTGACCTCATTAAAGACACCAAGGAAATGTGCAGGCTGCTATTCATATAGGAAGCAGTTACACTCTCAATATCTGACAGAGTGGGAAAGTAACGGGAAAATTTGGAATTCAGGAAACGCAGCTTATTCTAGGCTGGCACCCGGCTCACTGTATTTCACTGTAGCCACTGAATTTCAAAAGTTACTAGTAACATGAACAGGACTTGAGTGTCTTTTATTTTTGTTAAACTCTGTACATGCACAGTCCACATGTCTAAGAATTAACAGCATTTAAGAGAAATACCAAATTGTAACAAGCATGCACCATCATCTCTGTAAACTCATTTTATTCTGCTGCCAATTTAGCTTACTTTGGTTTTCTAAATCTTTCCACAAACTTTACCATAAATAAATGATATGTTTTAGTATCTATTATTTGTGTGTGTGTGTGTGTGTTCATAAAAATGATTTAGGTAGGTGCTGAATGATATTTTATCCTACTTTTTCAAGTTCGATAAAAAATGGAAAATATTAAATGGAAACATTTCATTTATAGAAGCTATAGATTTGGAAAAAATGAAAAGGTCTTAAATTATAAGAAATTGACAAGAAATTCTTTATAAAAATAAGAGCATAACCTATATATTAATTTTTTTTCATAAAAAGCTAACTCTGGGACATAATACACCAAACATTTAACATTATTTGGTATAAAGGGCATTAAAGACAGTAATTGTCTACCAGAGAAGTTTGTTAAACTTCAGACATGTTCCCTATTTCTCCCTCAAACAACCCGATGTTCTAAAGGAAAAGAGGAAATCTCAAGGATGTTCAATTTACAAAGGAGACTGGACATTTTCCACATGCAATTATCATCAGAGAATGCATGACAAGAATTTTAAATGGCCAAAATGTATCTTCCTATACAAAATGACAGAACAGCACTCTTTTACAATTTAATAAGAAAGTCTTTGATAACTGAAAGTCCTTAAAATTTTTCCCTCTATGTGAGTAAGAATTTTTTTTTTACAAATGGTAAAGTCTTAATTATTTTTATGTCATAAATAACATTGCTGTTCATATCTTGATTATTAATATAAGTTAGGTACCCTTTTTCAAGCTCATAGAACAAATTTGGGGTGGTTACTCACATTATGAAAACAGTTTATATGAAGATTTTCCTGCAATGGTTCTTTAAAAAAAAAGGCTCTCCAGTACCCTAAAGGGCTAATATTGGTTTTAGAATTAGTCTGAACAGTAAGTAACAGACTGCATTTTGAGTTAACACATACTACAAACATCCATATTACAAATATTACCACCATCAAAAGTTGCTCCTTTAACAAAGAAAATCACAGGTAAAATCCTGTGTGTTCTTGAAAAACATGCTATTAGTATCTCAAAATCAAGGTGTTCCTGTGTTCAAAATCTTCAACGTCTGAACATGTAAAATTGCTGTGGAATAAAAAAAAAACACCTCTAATATGCTCTCACCTAAAAAGATATTAATTGAAAGTTTCTGCTGAGAAATCTGAAAGAAAGCTCATTAGCTAATGTGCAAATTTTTAGACAGAGAAAATCTTACTTCTCTGCACTATCAGAGGAAAAAACAGGCCAATGTGCATGTTCATTTTGACAGCTGCCTTATAGTCCACTTTCTAAATATAAAACTGTTCACCTCTTAAGCAACAGTACATGTCCTAAGTGGTTCTCTATCTTTGCCTTTAACATTTAATGCAATCTGAAACTTAATGCACGAGAATAAACATCTGAAATGAAAACTATGGTGGTTTCTTTCAAACCTCCCTTTATGCAGGCCCCATGGGCGTTTCTCTCTTCATCGCCTGTCTGTTTTCTTAGAAAGTGGACATTCTAGGCCACTCTCTCCTAAACACAACTTGAATCTGGTGCTTTCATTCCAGAAGCAACAAAATACCTCTCAATAAGAAAGTATTTTTAAAAGTTCATACCCCCCTTCAGGACATGAGAGAGCTGTATATACACATCAGAATGCTCTTGCTCTAACTGGGCCTCTTACCTTCGTTTTCTGTATTGGCTGGCACGGAGTCAACCCCAAAAGGATGCCAGGGCTGGAGTTCGTCCAGGCTGAAATCGCCGTTCACGGGAAGAAGCTCCACGGTGGTTTTGGTTTCGGTCAAAGACGGCATGAGCGCATCATTGCCATAACTGATTCTCGGCTCACTGATCATGTTGGCCAGGACGTCATCCGAGTAGTTCTGCTCTTTCTGCAGCAGCTCATCTGAAATGGGACAAAGTCGTGATCTCATTGAGAGCTGGGGGTTGGTACCATCATCACCTCCATTTTACAGATGCGAGAACGGAGACACATGGTAGTTAAGCCGCTTGTGCAAAGTCTTAGCTAGCAAGTGCCCAAGGCGTGCTGTGAGCCCAGGGGGAATTGCTTAGACTTGGGCTGATGCTCCTTCCAGTGGTGAAAGACCTGGAGAACTAACCTGCCATTTCCTCCTCTGAGAGATTTCTCCTAGTAAACTATCATCACCGGACACCAACAGTGTGCTTGGTGATGTGCTAGCCGTGGGGCTGTGATAATATGCCAGGCAAGCCAAAGGACATATACAGCTAGTGAATCCCCAGCCTCTTGTGCAAAGTCTTAGCTAGCAAGTGCCCAAGGCGTGATGAAGCCCAGGGGGAACGGCTTAGACCCGGGCTGATGCTCCTTCCAGTGGCGAAAGACCTGGAGAGCTAACTTGCCATTTCCTCCTCTGAGAGATTCTCCCAGCAAACTATCATCACCGGACAATATGCCAGGCAAGCCAAAGGACATACACAGCTAGTGAATCCCCAGCCATTCCCTGAACACGTGTAATGACCAGAGTAGCCGAACAGCTGGGCAGCCTGTTCCGTTCTCGAACAGTTCTCATAGTTTTGCCTTGAACAAGTCTGTCTCCCCCAAAGGCTCCCCTGCTGCTGCATGATGTTCTACGGTGACAGAGAAACAGTCCCCTTGCCCTCTGGTCGTGGCCTTGGACCCATGAAGGCCTGCTCCATCCTCCTCTTCCCAGGGCTCAACATCCCGCCCTCCCAACGGGTCTCCTGTGATCGCGAAGCAAACATCCTGCCTTCATCCTCGGCTGCTTCTCTTTTCAAAAAATGCTACCAGGTACCCCTTTATCGAAGGGACTAAACACATTCTACTTTATGGAACATAATCGACTTAGCTGAAGTTCTTGTAGACTAGTGAAAACTCCCAAATTACACACTTCAGTATTGAAATGCATTTCTACAGAAAAAAGAGCTTGGAAAGTAACCTCGTATCAAGTGTAACTAGTGCTTTTAAAACAGGGCATCGCAAGATGTGTGACTCTGCTATTATGTTGCCAAAGATTCACCAGGATTTCCTGTGTGACATATTTAAAAAAATTAGACACTCATAAATAGCACGTGTGCTGTCAACATTAATCAGAATCTCATTTCCCAATCATCCCTCCATCAAGAGTTTACTGTACTATATATTTCAGATCAGTCAATGGTTACTATTTTGGTTGTAGAAAATAAATTCAGGATTTAAATTTGGTTTGTAATATTTTACTGTCATCCTTCACCTTCTCTTTTACATCGACAAATAATCACCTGAAAAATTAAAATTCTGTTCAAATATATCTATTAAAAGAATTTCACAGAATAGAATGAAAGCATGGTATTAATATCCTTCTATGGAGCTGGTTTTATTGCAAGATATTATTTTAAATGATAAAACCCCAAGCAAATCCGTTCCTTTGAAGTCTAATTTGAGTTATAATAGGTATCTGTTCACGGTGGGCCATTCTAAAGTTCAGCATTTGACGCTTGCAGTGATCTTTCCCGCACAGATAAAAGGCTCCATTAGATTTCTTCCAACTTTTTCATGTCTCCCAGAGTCACAGGTAATGGCCAATAACTTAGCCAGCGTCGGCTTTAATAAATTAAATGGGCATTTCTCTTATATAAATCTTATGCTTGTGACTGTTAATCATGTAAAATACTAAAGAAGGGCCTTCTGGAATCATTACTGGTGCTTCCACGTTCATCCTGAGAGGGAATAACCTTCACCGGGGTCTGCTTTTGGCTCCATCCGGCACCATGTTGTTCTTGGAGCCTTTGTGGCATTATAACCTCCCCTCCTTCTCCATTGGGAAGTATTTTCTCTTTGTCTTGCCTACACAGTACTAAGCTTGTTTTTTGTGACTTCTCTGAATAACTCTTCTTGCTCCTTTTTTTTCTACGGTCTTCATCTCTATAATATTTTTCTTGTACCTCTTTCTGCAATTCTTCTTTAGAAATCTCATTTACTCTGAAACGCTAAGGATCCTCCCTTTGGATGATTCTGAAAGGTATTTCCCCAGCTCTGACCTCTCCCTTCCTCTCTAGTTTTTATATTTCTAACAGTTTGCTAGATCTGTTAACTTACATTGTCCACGAAAGGATGTATAAAACTGCGTTCAAAGCCCCATGTCTAACTGTGGCAGAACCATTCTACCAGCCACATGTGTGGAACCTTCAGAACCATCTGTGACTCTATTTATATCACGCACAACTCCTTTTTACTCCATTTCTGGATTCTCTTATTCATCTCCCACTCCCCTTCTCCACTGGCCACCTTGGACCATCATTACTATTTGCCTGGATAATTGTGATGTTCTCCTCATTGCTGTCCCTACTCTAAGTTGTATCCTTCCTGGTTCCCCAGACCTGTCCCTGATACTGAGAAATGGCTCCTCCCATTTCAGTGGTAATGTATATTTGGTCTTCCTTAGTGGAGTTCCTAAAATTTAAGTGGTGAGAGCTGTAAAGGTGTCTTTTGTTATGTTAATGAGATGATTTTTTTTTTTTTTGGGGGGGGGGAGTCCCTGGGTCACTTAAGGTGTGAGTGAGGCTGGTCACCAGAAGAACCATGTGGTTAGAAGGTTGTAACTTTCAGTCCCATCTTCCAGACCTCCAGGGAGAGGGAAGGGACTGGAGACTGAGTTCAATCACCAATGGCCAATGATTAATCAATTATGCCCAAGTATTGAAACCTCCATACAATCCCCAAAGGCAGGGTTGGGAGAGATTCTAGGTGGCGAACAAACACACAGAGACGCAGGGAGAGTGATGCCCTGGAGAGGGCATGGAAGCTCAGTGCCCTTTCTCCATACCTTACCCTATGCATCTCTTCCATCTGGCTGTTCCTGAGTTATATCCTTTTATAATAAACTGGTGATCTAGTAAGTAAAATGTTTCTCTGTGTGTTGTGAGCCATTCTAGAGGAATAGAGCCCAAGGAGGTGGGTGGGACCTCCAGTTTATAGCTGGTCATCAGAAGCCCAGGTGACAATCAGGACTTGCCATTGACTATGGTGGGGAGAATGGGGGTGGGGTGGGGGAGCAGTCTTGTGGGCCTGAGCCCTTAACCTGTGGGATCTAATACTATCTCCAGACAGACAGTGTCAGAATTGGGTTGAAGCGTAGGACACTCAGCTGATGTCGGAGAATTACTTGGTGTTTTGAGGGGAAATCCTGTACATGTAACTGGTGTCAGAATCGTACCATCACACCTCTCTCAGACTCAGCATCTTAGAAGTCTTGGATTATTCCCCAACTGGACCATGCATTCCCATCATGACACCTCTGTTCTCTGTTCCTGCGGCCTGAGAAGCCCATCTCCGCTTATCTAGAGTAGGAACTCTCTCAAGACCACCTCGAACATCCCCATCCTCCAAGATTTTCCTCAACAACTTTATGGGGCAGGCATTCTTAGCTTCATGGGACAGAAGTCAGGCTGGGGGACGTGAATGAAGCTCTTCAAGATCCCACGGCCTGTAGACATCAGTGTTGGCATCCAAGTCCTGGGCTGCACAACACCAGCCTCCCCGCATGGAGCCCCTACCTCTCGGGCCTCCACAATACCACACACAAGAGGGCTCACGCTGAGTCTCATCAGTGGAACGCCCATTTACCGAGTACATGGAAAAACCAGGCAATATAAGCACAGCTCGGTTCCATAATGTCTTCCACTCTTACAGGGTTGTAAGCTGACTCAAACACTAGCCCTGTGGAAGGATTATTGCATTTGTCTCCTCAAACAGGCATTTCCCAGGCATGGGAGTTGGAGGGAGGGCTGCACCCACTGCAGCCATGGGAGTAAAGAGGTGGAGAAGGCAATTGTCACAGTGGAAAACCTTACATCTGCACTTCATATAACATCCAGGGCATTTCGGGTGGCGACAAATCAACAAATCGGAGGGCAGCCTTTTCTCTTTTATCTCTTATACAATTGGCAGGAAATTTCCTCCAAATGGCTATTCAAACGCTCAGCTCCACGATGGTTAATTTCCCTGGTTTATTATTATATTCATTTTCAGAAAATGACAGAAGGAGATATTCAAGAAATGTCATTTTTTTTTTTTGGCAGAGTGAAAAGCATTTAGGTTTTTATTTTTGGTACAAAGTAGCGGAAATCCACATTCCCATGTCAATTAAACACAAGAGATTCAGAAACCACCACCTCTGGTGATCTCATGTGGAACAAAGAAAGTCCGTGTGGTTTTCAGAGACAAAAAGAGGGGCGGGGGGAAATGATGGATTTCTGTGAGCTGGGGTGGGATTCAATTTTGGACAGTCCAGAGCAGCCGGCTACCTCCTGATGTTATTAAGGGCTCAGGACTCTACCGGTGGCTAATATGATTGGCACTGGGCAATTCTGCCTGTGATAAAAAAAATCCAGAGCCAAATATGATTATGTCATTGCTCATTGTGAGTGGGACTTCGTCTTTGAATTCCGTGGTGAGACTAATTGCACAGAAACCACACTTCTATGTGGGTGGCCCTGATGGATTCTCTTTTCCCCCGAATTAATGCAATATTTTATTAAAATGCTTTGATGGCATATATTGGGGATTTCCAAAGCTTTTAAGCATCTGCCTTTGCCAACTGCCGTGTTACCTCTGGAGTCAAATATTTTCTTCCCTTAATACCCAGACACATGAGCTCTGCAATTAAGACTGGAAATATTTAACCGAGTTCCATGATGGTAATATTTAATCTACAGTTCAAACAATAGCAGAGATACTTAATTTCAAATACTAAACATCCAGCGAAAACCCCCATCAGCTTGCCCTTCTGAAAATGTGTTGAAGATGTGCAGTGAAAAGAACAAAACAAAAATACCTCATCACTCAGCAGTCACTGTAAATATTTAAAATATTTTAAAGAAACTAACATCAAAAGAAACACCCAATAGCAATGTCATCTTGGTCAAATGACTGAATTGTTTTGTTTTTGTAGAAGCCATAGACTCGCATGATTTGGGAAAGAAACAGCCTCATCAAAGAGCTGCTCCAGGGGAAACAGATGAATTCTAATATTCTTCTCTTAATTATTCATCTGCCACTTAAGCCCCTCCCCCAAAATTTAACTGCCACATTTTAGGATTCAAGAAAATAGAGTTTACCAACATTAAATCAGTTCTCTTTTACAAGCTTCAGCTAGGATGACTGGTCTACCTCTTCCATCCTTTAAACACATTTGGGGCGGAAAGGACAATTTCCTAATCGGAAAGGAGGTTAGACCTCAGCCTTGGCCTGTGCCAAGCACAGCTGGTAAAGTGCTGACGTGGGGACCGGTGCGAGCCCGAGGCCCCCTGGGCTTGCTGCTTTTTCTTTTGTATGAGATTGAAGCGGCATCGCTCTTACTAATTTTTCCCATTTTCTGATTCTTCTGGTTCCCGGTACAAAAGTATGTGTTTATCAGCAGCCTTTCCCCCAAACAGAGATTTCCTTTCAACCTTATCTAACAGGGGATTCTCATATGACCAATTCTTGTCTTTTAAATAAATATTTACTTATGTATCTGAAAAGACTGGAGATTGCACCTCTGTACAAA
>NW_005355247.1:225981-230191 GCF_000412655.1 Myotis brandtii | reverse complement strand
CTGCTACAGCTGCATTGGAAGTATTTATCAAAGGGATGTAATTTTTTCCCTATCTAGAAGCTCTACTATAAATCTGTCATCCATTCTAGGCATTTTGCCCACACCAGCACCGAGATTGGATTTAATTTTTCCATCACAGTTCTGTGCATGTCTGATCCACGGCTCAGCATATCACTGCCACACTGTTCATTGTATTTTACACCCACGGCCTCTGAAACTCCCTAGGCCTTGTGTTCCTCATCCACAGAATCAGGGGAGGCCTAATTCCGTGGGCCTCCCCCGGGACGGGTGGCAAGCAGAATCTCAGATCCCTCCCAGGACCAGGGAAATGGACTCTGGAAAAGGATCCCCAGGTGATTCTTAAGCACATTATAGTCTGACCACAAGTTGTACAAAGGCATCACTACACAATGGCCTCAGCTACCCCTCACCCCCTTCATAGAAAACAGGCCTCAAACCAAAACAAGGAGTGCTGCCAAGAAACAACAGTGCCATAAAAATCCTCACTCCGAAATCTCTCAAAGTCAGGCTAGTAGAACCCAACCCCTGGAAGCGATCTTTCACGAGGACATTTCTGAACCAGAAAGCTGCAGGGAAGGAAGGACTGCTTCTGAATTTCCGTGTCTGCCAGACCATTTGTCAGGAAGTGACCTAGGAGCCAGAGCAGGGGAGTGTTCAGGAAGCGTGTCAGTGTTGTTCAGACTCCGAGAGAAAGAATGTTCTAAGAGAGTAAGGGCGCTCCGTGCTCTCCCCTCCTGAAGACCAGCCCTCGCTGTGAGCACACTTACTTCTAGGCATGGACTGACTTGCAGTTCATGGAGCAGCCTGTTTGAAGTGCTGATTTGGGGAGAACTTTTGAGGTGATTATTGTACATTAGGACATTTCAATTGGTGGGATGGCTGCCCTGTGATGGAACTGTCATGCTAGACAGCTTGACAGCATGAGATCGACTGCACCTGCGACACCTTCTGTGGCCTTTTTCGTATCCACTAGCTCATTGGACATCCACTACTATCTTTATGGTGGGGCTGCCACCCTCATTGACGGTTGAGCAAATTGTGTCATCCATCTTGAGAAATGCCTTTAAAGTTACCAAGTGGCAGAACTGAGATCTGAACCCAAATATCCCGACTCCCAGTGCAACCTTCTCACCATTCCATGAAAAATTCCACTTCTTCGAGAACACGGCTATTTAATCTGACTTGTAACCAATAGCATTTAAATGTACACACCTCTATCATCATACATTATTTTTGACAGATTTAGAAAGTGATGAATGCAGTGATATTTTTTTTTCTTCCTATGAGGAAACCAAAGGTAAGAGCCTTTAGCCATAGTCCAAAGTCACAGCACTTCTGGATGGTAGAGCATAGCTGGAAAGCCAGGGCATGCCCTCTCGTGCAACCATGAGCTGCTCCCTTATCTAAGCCAGGCCTTGCTTATGGCTTCCATTTTGACAGCCCACCCCCAACAGCAGGTCCCCGCCGAACAGCTGTCTCCTTTTGACTCCCTCTTCGGATTATGGCCATAGATATGATAGCTACACAAACTAGCATTAGCGTTCCCCAATTTGGAGTCAAATTTAAGATAATTTAGATGCCTTTGGGGTTTTGAGTTATTTATGTATTTATTTAATCTCACCTGAGAATATTTTTTCCATTGATTTTTAGAGAGAGTGGAAGGAAAGGAGGGAGGGAGGGAGAGAAAGAGGGAGAGAGGGAGAGAGAGAAATAGAGAGAGAGAGGGCCAGGGAGAGAGAGATCAATTGATTGCCTCTGGCACACTCCCTGACCAGGTCGGGAATGAACTTGCAACTCAGGTATGTGCCCTTGACCAGGAATTGAACCTATGACCCTTCCGTTCATGGGCTGATGCTCTAACCACTGAGAACACTGGCCAGGGCTGGTCTTGAGTTATTCAAATGGTTGATTCTGCATGCTCAGCCACCCCAAATATCCCTTTGTTTTATTTTAATTAATTAATTAATTAATTAATTTTGTTAATTTATTTTTGTCTTTTTCCAAATCTCCCTTTGCGTCAGGGGTGTAGGGACTAGACAACCTCAGTGGATACAGAGCCCTGTATGGTGCCGCCACGTTTCCCAACTTGGGGAAAAATTTCATAGACATCATCTTATCCCAGAGCAATGCTGCTCCACAAATCTACTTTTTATTTCAACCTGCAGAAAACTGGGCCAGTCCTCTTATTTTTAGCCACGCAATCAATCTTGAAAATCTCTGACGGTCTTAAAATTCAGCCTCCACGTCTGAATGTGGGTTTATTTTTCTTTCGGAGTTCCTTGGACACGCATTGTAAATGGAGCATGCTTTACCCACTTAGGACAACAAAGTGTCCCCGGAGGGGATGCCAACACGGCTCCGCATCCCTGTGAGAAGATCCCTCATCGCCAGTGACATTTTCCTGAAGTATCACTTGCCCGGCATAAGACCGAGAGCACAGAAAAAGTCCTTTTTCATTTAAGATAAATTTCCTCTGGACTTTTAAACATCGTAGATCAAACAACTCAGTTCTACCAATGGCATCAAGTCAGAAATCAAGATAAAAGGCAGGCAGGCCCCCTGGCACCTCAAAACAGATGAAAGGGTTCCTTCTTTGTGTTTACTCCTGAAACCTGTGCCCATGTGCCAGTCCTATTTCTGGCTACATAGGGAGTCCTGCTCTGCCTGGGCAGTCGGGGGCCTAAGCAGTCCTGAGGGGCACGCTCTTCTAAAGGTCACACCAGAGCCCAAGTTTATTTATTATGGAAAGAATTTCTGAACGTATGCCGCGTTGAGGTTATATTCACACATACAAATCGATGTCCTTGTTTAGAGGAAACACATACTGAAGAATTTAGGTGTAAAGGGCCAATGTGTCTGCAAGTTACTTTCAAACCCAGGAATTTCATGTAATATTTTCAGAACTTTGCTTTAAGTCTGGAATTGTTTTAAAATAAAAAGTTCATGCCCTGGCTGGTTTGGCTCAGTGGATAGAGTGTCAGCCTGAGGACCAAAGGGTCCTGGGTTTGATTCTGGTCAGGGGCATGTACCTTGGCTGCAGGCTCCTCCCAGGCCTGGGCCCTGATTGGGGCTCCTGCAGGAGGCAACCAATGGATGTGTTTCTCTCACATCAATGTTTCTCTCTGTCTCCCCCTCCCCCTCTCTCCCTAAAAAAAAAAAAAAAAAAAAAAAAATCAATGGAAAAATATCCTCTAGTGAGGATTAACAACAACAACAAAAAAAAAACACAAAGAAAAGAAAAGTACAGTCCGGTGGAGCTAAAATTGTAGCTCCAGCTTTAACCTCTATTTATCTGGATTTTTTCCTCTTGTCAGCAGATATAGTGAATGTGCATATATGACCATTAACATAAGCAGATGTAAACTATGCATCCTATGCAATAAAAGGAAAAATGAATGTGATTTTTATGCCTCCTGACTCTTACACATAAGGCAATTCTTTCATGTGGTTTTCGACCCAGGAAACAGTGGTCTCTTCACAGCCTAGAGGTGAAACTGGCTGGAGATGTGGACTTGCGTGGCTAAGCTCAAGGAGTTTCAAACTAATCAGGAGCATGTGGAATTCTCTCTGCAAACATGTCTTCAAGAGCCTAACCCTGTGGCGTAAGCCAGGGCTTCTTTGCGATTCCTCTTTTAATGCAAACCTAACAGTCAGTACTAATGGCAAGAGGAACATAAATTCTGTGCAAAAGAGGTGGAAACAAAAGAAATAACAATGATTCACCCGCAATTCCACCACCAGAGCAAACCGAGAGCCATTTTGAAAAACAGTTTTATCCTCTGCAGAATTGATTATTTCATCTCTTCCCATCATCGCTTTATGACCTAAGTTTTATGACTGTGGCCAATGAGAGTAAACGCAGTGAGGTTACTAAGCACGCAGAGGCCCCTGGGACTGCAAGTATCAGGTCTGAGAACACAGAGATGGAATTGTGAGGATGAATTTTTCTCCTATTTCATTCCACAGCACGTATTTTTCCATTTTCTGGTGGGTTGTTCTGCATAGTTGGTATAGTTTTTTGTTTGTTTGTTTTTACTTCTAATTAAGTTCTCAGATATAGAGTAAATGAGAAAACAAAATAAAATCGGAGGTTTGCACTACCTGCGTTAATATCACATTTCATTTTTCAAAAACTGCTGATGCCTTTAGTGAGCACAAGAAAGCAAAAGGAGGGAGATTATTGCTTTTT
>NW_005355247.1:182453-225936 GCF_000412655.1 Myotis brandtii | reverse complement strand
GCAGGCCGACGCTCTATCCACTGAGCCAAACCGGTTTCGGCAGATTATTGCTTTTTAAGATTATTTTTAATCCTCATCTGAGGATGTATTTTTATTGATTTTTAGAGAGAAGGAGGAAGGGGAAGAGAGAGAGACATCATTTGGTTGCCTCTTTTATGCAGCTCCATGAGGATGGAACCTGCAACCTAGGTATGTGTTCTGATTGGCAATCCAACCTGCAACCTTTTGGTGGATGGGATGGCCCTCCAACTAACTGAGTTACCCAGCCAGGGCGAGGAAGATGATTTTTGAAAAATACTCAAATACAGATTTACTTCCCTTGCACATATTTTAATAAAGGCCAAGTCGTTCGGGGGCCTTTATATAATCTGGGCCCATCCTGTCCTGGAGCCTTTGCTGCTGGTGTTGGGGTGTCTGGCCATCAATCCATAATGTCTCCTTTCTCACCTGAGCTCTGCACCAATCAAGAGAGAGCAGGTGGAGACGAAAGCATCACCTTTATTTCTCATAAAGGCCAGGCCCTTACTAGACCACGTGCTACTTTCATTGGGGAGTGAGTCATGCACAGGGCACATGGCTTGTAGCTGCATGCAGACTGGATTTCAGCTTCCCCGTGTACCCTCAGTTGCACCCGAAGAGGGAGGGAGTCTGAGGGGTGCCTCTACAGCTTGGTCCTGTCCAACCTGCACACTGTAAGTGCTGTCCTTCTGATCGGCACCCTTTCCCAAACTTGTGAGAGTCTATCTTACCTGGGTAACAGATATCCTGGGGCGGACCCAAGGAAACCAAAATAATGGGAAACAGTGCCTCTCCCAACAGCCAGCAATCATTCTCTGCTATGAAGGAAGTGCATTCCAATGGATTCATCTGGTAAATGCTTAATTGACGGATTTTATCTTTAGAAGGACGTATTGGTTAGCAAAGCCTGTTAGCTGATGGTAGAAAGTGAAATCGTCAACATCCATACTTAGTTAATTTCACTCCAAGAGCCTAAAGATTTATGCTGACAATTATAATAAGGGGACCAGGTAAGTATGAATAAGATCGGGACAAGTATAAATATATACATGTCACAAGGGAGGGCTTGCCTGTTCTTGTAGCCATCACAGCATGTTTGTATACATGCTAGCTCATTGGAAATGTTTATTTCTGCAGATTTAAAACACACACACCAACCCTCTCTGCTCTTCTGCACACTGGCCTGTTTGTGTTTACTTGAACACAAAACTTGCTCTGCAGTGCACAATTCTGCAAGAGCAACAGTCCTTTCTCTTCTGCATTAGCTGATTTATGTTATCACTTAACAATGCAGGGGAAATCGAGCCTGGTGACGGAAAGTGCTTGGCATCTGGGGCCTGGAGATGGATGGAGAGTGTCTGCCTTCAGGGAAGCATTAATAGTGCAGGAGTGGGAGGCTGAAAGGACTCCCTTTAAGGAAAATAATCTGGAGCCAAGAAAAACAAAACCATTTTCTCATTAATTAATGAGCTCATTCATTCATTTATTCATTCATTCAATGGTTCAGAAATCCAACCATCTCCCATCTCCCAGGCCAGTGCAATAAATAACTAAGGCAATTCCTTTTTACTCAGAGCTCATGGTCCAGAGGAAAGATGGACATGAAAATAATTCCCATAAAAGTGTTAAGGTAAACAGTATGAACAGAGCGAGCGAGGAAAAAAAAAAAGCTGGGATTGTGGGGCTGGAGATAGTGATATTACAGATTTGCTGAGGAAGAGACACTACCATTGTAGTAGATGTAAATGCACGTACCAATGAGCAGAGGATGAATTTGCCAAGAACTGGGACTATGTTGGCTGTTGGGCACAAGGGAAGCAGCTTAAACAGAAGCCAGAACTTGAAGTTTATGGGATACGGAGGGCAGAGGAATACATGATTCGCACCGGGAGTATGCAATTAGCAAAAATCTAGACTACGGGAATTCTACGGGTTGAGTGGCCAGCAGGGATGGAGGGGGAATCTGGGGATTATAAGATCCGTAAGCGGCAGGTCAACATTAAAGAAAGGGGAAGGGGATGGTGGGTAAAAATGTATGCTAGAGTGATAAAACCAGAAAGACATTCAAGGACGAGATACAAGGAAAAACAGGGTGACTTTGATGGTAGTGGTGAAGCAGGGTAGAGGTGTGATCGGGTGGATGGTAATATTTTTATCCTCGGCCTGAGTTTTGTCTATCAGAAGGGCAGATATAGGAAAGAAGCACAGGTTTTACTTAAGATACGTAGAATTTGCAGTATTCCAACACATCGTAGTGGCGATGTCTTAGGACCATGGAAAGTATGGGCCGGGAGAGCTCATGTCTATGCTGAAACAGCCCACAGGGAAGCACTGGAATGAAAATGGGAGTTTTCCAGACTTCAGAAGAATTTTGTAGGGTTTTTGGGAAAAGGCTTACATTAGACTTCTCCTAGGGGATTTTTTTTGTATATTGAATTCTGCTAGAGAATGAATGGTTCCACCCACAACGAAGTGCCGTGTCTTTGATGAAAATTCCTTAGAGTCTCACAACAGTGGTTAACAATAACATCGGATTGGTGGTTACTGTTCATATCCAAACAAAGAATTATGGGTCTCTTTTTTTTTCTTTTCTTAAATCATTTCAAAGTTAGCATCCATGAGGTGATTTTTTAAAAAACAATCTTATTATTATTTTTTTATTCTGCAAAGAACAAAGGAGAAAACTGTGTAGGAGATGAAAAATAAAGCAGACCCAACCTTTTTGCTTCTTTAACCTTGGATTTGCCCTCTCTTCAGATAATGGTGAGGTGGAATGGGGTGGTATCCCCGAGGCCAGCGCCACTTTAAGTTGCCTCGTGACCTATGGATCCTGGTGCCAGAGGTGTGTTCCATTGATCATGTTGGAAAATTACCCCAGATGGCCACCTCCTCACAAGAATGGAGAACCCATTCATTCCACTGCCTGAGGCAATCGTTTTCCATGATGCTCAGCTTCTGGCTTCATAGGGGAGACCTTACCCCAGTCTTTCCTTCTAATCACTTCCCAGTCTCAGCACTAGACCTCATCCCAGCCCCTGATGCTTCTCCAGTTGAAAATTTACAAGAAATCTAGTAATTTATTCTCTTTAAAAATGTTACTTTAAAATCTTATTTTCTTTTTTTAATTTATTTTTTTTCAATTCCTATATTATTAGTAAAAAAAAATACCAGGAAATTTCATATTTCTGACTAAAAATTTTAGTACTGTAAAATCTTATTTTCATTTCAGCACAGCTAGCCTTTTTTTTTCTACCCCGTTCTGAAAGTCTCAACTCAGAACTAAAAAGCCAAAGCAAAAACAAACAAATCCAGACTTTATCTAAATTATGATACACTATATAATTATCAATTTTGACCTCTGAGATTTCTACTCTTTACTTTTTACATAATGAGAGTAAAAATATAACTACCTTTCTTGGAATATATAGTATTAAAACAGGATATCTTCAATAATATGTAATTAATTCACCTCAAAATTTTAGAGTCCTCTCCACTAATTACCATAGTGTTCCAACAGCCTTTTTTTTAAAAAAGTGATGTAAGCAATTTGAATATACTTTATGCTCCACAACAAATTAAAAAATGATTCACATTACGGTGCATTTATATATGTCTTTTCATCTTCCAAGTGCAGTAAACATTAATTAACCCCGGCAAATTAAAACAGCCACAGTTTACAAATTTACTCATTAATCAGCCTCAAGCAAATGCAAAGCATTTAAAGCCTTTCACAATTTGTACCAATTAAATATGTAAATTATTCTTTTTAAACAAAGAGATCATCAATTCAAGACAAGCAGAACCTGACTTAAATTTGATAATGTTTCAGGAAGAAACTTGGTCAATTTTTCAAATTCATACAAGTCAAGGGAAAGAAAAAACTAAACTGCCTGATATGGGTTGAATTATGTTCCCCAAAATGGTATGTTGAAGTCCTAATCCCTGATACCTGTGAGTATGGCTCATTTGGAGATAGGGTCTTTGCTGATGCAATCCAGTAAAGGTGAGATCATACTAGAATAAGATAGGACCTCAATCCAATATGGAGTAGGGTGGACTCTACTGGAATTAGGCAAGCTCTGATCATACTGGAGAAGACACACAGAGACAGAGACAAAAGGAGAATACTAACTTGAAGATGAAAGCAGAGATGGGAGTGATGTCTCTACAAGCCAAAGGAATGCTAAGGGTTGTACGCAGCACCAGAAACAAGAGAAAGGAATTGGAACAGATGCTACTCAGAGCCTTCGGAGGTAGCACAGCCCTGCGGACCCCTGATTTTGGACTTCTGGCCTCCAGAATGATGAGAGAATCAACTGTTGCTTCAGGCAAACCCAATTTGTAGTAATTTGTTATAGCCACCCTAGGAAACTAATACACTGCCCATAAATGAATATTAACCATTTGCTGATAAGATAACCATTTCTCGCTCTAATAATTGCTTTGGGGTAGAGGGTGGTTTCTTGGTGAGCTCTGCATTCAAGGCTGGGCTAGGTAGACAGGGGGAGAGGAATAAGAGAGCTCTATAATCTAAGAGTTTAATTTAGCCCCATCAGTGCAGAGATGTTCACGCTCCAAGCACCAGAAAGTGTTTCAGTGGCGACTAAATGTTGCTTTGTTTCAGCTCTCAGCTCCTCTCTCCCAACACTCTTCTACAGGGCACATATCCACCTGCCTTTCTTGGCCATAAGTGGCAGCATGGCTTATCCTGATAAGACCATGGGAATTTTGGACACCAGTGTCAACTCTTAAGCTCAGCAAGGAAGTAGAAGGTCTTTAGTTTCAAACACCTTGGAAGCACAGAGGTTATGTCACATCCTCTCTAAGACACCAGAAGCCGAGCTGTCCCTGGCAGCTAAACGCATGCCCGATGCCTGGCTGGTTTAAGGTTTTACTAACTCCAGGGTGATGACATGAATACCAGAACTGAGTCTGCTGTCATTCCTACGCTCAGCAACTAAGCTGAGTGAAGTTGGGACAGTGGGAGTCATCCATGAAATTCAGCATATCGATTTCACTTTAGGGGTCATTTTTGACAAGCTGATCTTAACAAAAAAATTCTCCAGGAGCCTAAAAGAGTATAGATAAATTAGTAAAAAGACAAGTTTTCAAAAGCTTCAAATCTCTTCAGGTTAAATATATGCTTTAGATGCCAAAGAGGTCATACATTAGAAGTTCATACAGGCAGAGTAAAGACTGCTAAAGCGAAACTTGGTTTCAATGACTTAGGGTGCAGAAGCAGGACAAATATCTTTCATGGTCCCTCTGACTTTCTGGGGATAAAGACCCCATCTATGTACATTAAATAGATGATGACTGACAAATACTGAAGAGGGGGTACACTGTGTCTATCCAGAAGCGTGATGTAGCCAACTGTTTATAAACTAACGTGTGTTACCCCAAAAGTCATACATCGAAGCCTTTAGGCCAATGTGACTATACTCAGAGATAGGATCTTTAAGGAGGTAAAGTTATATACAGTCATAAGCAAGGGCCCTAATCCACTAGGACTGGAAAACAAAGAGACAACAGAGATCTCTCTCACTCATGCACAGAGAAATGGCCATGTGAGGACACAGCAGAAGGCAGCCATCAGCAAGTCAAGGAGATAGGCCTCAGGAGAAACCAAACCTGCAAAGACCTTGTTCTTGGACTTCCAGCCTCCAGAACTGTGAGGAAAAAAATTTCTGTTGCTTCAGTCACCTAATTCGTGGTATTTTGTAATAGCAGCCCCCGCTAAGACATCCACCCAGTCCTACCCAGATAAAAGGAAGACCAAAGGTCAGAACAGCATTTTCTACGGAATTTTTGTTTCATTCTTCTTCTTTTTTTGAAAAGGTGAAAGCTGAAGATGAGAGAAGCATTGTAAATTACCAATCGGTTGGCAGGGCTGTGCAGTGAATTTCATGTCCTACCCCTTTCCTAGAAATGACAAGGAAGGGATCTATTTCAGATGTGGCCCAGTTGGAGATTTGAAAGTATACTTGACCTTTGAGGATTTTCACTTCCTTTACTTTTCATGGCCATTGCCAAGAACATTCTCAAGTGCTCTCCTTTGCTCCCTTCCCTCGCTGCAGGCAGAGGGAAAAATCCAAATGACAGGTTCCCCATGCGTCTGGAACATTTCCAGCTATGTGGTCTATTCATTTGTGGGGGAAAACCAGAGGAGATTATGTACAACTTCTGTGCCAAGTGACTATATAAAATACTTTAAGAAGCAGAGGAATATAATTTGCTTTCCTGCATAACCTGCAAAATATTTATACTCCTGCTTAACAGAGAGAGCTGCCTCTCAGGCCAGGCTCCTGGAGTTGGTGCTCAGCAGGCTTTTCCCTGGTTCTCTTTTTCTGTCAGTTCTCTACGATGACACATGTTTCCTGAGCTAACATCAGGCTCTGTGACAATCCTCCAGGATTAAGCTTTCACTATGTGTCATTTACAAGGTTGACAACTCCAGGCATATTTTGTGGATTTTCCCTTCCATGCCTTATTAAAATAGTATCACTTTGGAATTGAAGAGAGCCAGAACAGATGATCTAAGTAACATTCCAGTATTCACAATACAAAGTGAAGAATCTAAGGAGGGAGGAAAAGATTTTGGTAAATAGAGTAGCAGATTTACAATTTCTGAAACAGCACACAAAAGAGCAAATGGGGGAAATGTTATAAAGTATGGTGTTTTCTGACTGACACCTGCCCTGTGCTTGTATTGTTTAGTTCTTTTAGAGAACTAGTTAATTAATGTTAATAAGCAGTTTATGCCAATCCCTTTTCATAGCTAATAATAAGCCTTAACTTGGATAAATAAAATATAGCCATCAACTCTGTCACACCTAAACAAATTCTCTATATGGTTGAACTTCAAGCTTAATAATGCTTCACTGTAATATTTTACATAACCTCAGCTTTGGAAATCAGCACCACTCGGAAGTCACATGGCTAATTTACCAGGATATACTGATTTTCAATGAGGATTGCCATTCTTAGTTCAGACCAATGTAAACATAATTTAGGTATCTAATCATGAGTTTGAAAGCTTCTGAAGAATTACCTGGGGAGATAAGGAAAATGCAGATTTCCGTAGGTCTGAGATGGGGGCTGGGACTCTGTATTTTAAGATAAGAATCCCTCCAAATTATTGGGCTTCACTTAGCCCTCAAAAAATAAGAAACAATCAATGGCCCAGCCAGCGTGGTTCAACAGTTGAGCCTCGACCTCTGAACCAGGAGGTCATAGTTCGATTCCCGATCAGGGCACATGCCAGGGTTGCAGGCTTGATCCTCAGTGTGGGGCGTGTAGGAGGCAGCCGATCAATGGTTCTCTCTCATCACTGATGTTTACACACACAGATATATATATATATTGTATATAATAGTATATACCTAATATATACACTGAGTGGCCAGATTATTATGACCGGCCAGATTACTATGACCACCCCATCAGTACTTCATTGACACTTCCAAAAATACTGAATATTGAAAACTTCAGCAAATACTTACTATGACCACCCCATCAGTACTTCATTGACACTTCCAAAAATACTGAATATTGAAAACTTCCTAAGCAAATACTCTCAAGGTTTTATTATTATTATTATTATTATTATTATTTGCATAACTAATTCACTTCATTGTACTGCTGGGGTGGTCATAATAATTTGGCCACTCAGTGTATATTTAAAAGAAACAATCAATAGCTTCCAGAACCATTTCCACGGGGAGTGCATTTTTCCCTAGGAGAATTTCAGATGAGCTCTCAGGTACCTTTCACGTCCTAGGACTTACATCAACCAAACCAAAGACATCAGCAAATGACAGAAACTCTTCTCAGACTATTGGCTGATGACACAAAGGTGCAGAAATCACGCAGGTCAGCGAAGAAGACTCAAGGTATGATTGGAGATCATCAGCTCATCACACAGCCTCCCCTACTAATGGGTTCCAAGGACCTAAAGCCCAGATTAACAAGGCCTTATAGAAAACTAAAATATCAGACTCAGTTCTCCATAGAGGGCTCTCTACTTTTTATTTTTTAAAGCAAAAGCATTATATTTTTTTTACACTCAAGTATTTGAAGACCTGCTTTGATTTCTGAAGGGGTTTGAAACTGAGGTCTGATTCCACCTGCCTGTTCCCTGAGGAGGTGTTGGCAGCAGCCGAGTGAACACAGTTCCATCCTGAATGAGGGGCAGGACCCATCTCTTCATTTCACATCAAAGAGACTGAGGGAGCAAAGCCTCTCATAGTTTCATACAATATTTGACTGACATATGGATTCCACACTAACAGATAGGCTCCTTGGCTCTTTTTAGGAGGGATGACGGTGCTAGTACATCTACAGACGGTCATGCCTTAATTCCTCTTCTTATACCTGAAGCAGGTACATTAGGTATAAGAAGACTTCTCCCATAAGATGGGGAAAAAAAGCACTCAAGTGTTGAGAAAGTGGATTTCTGCCAAGAGGAAGGTGAGGGAAATGAAGGAGACTTAGCCTATGAACTGTAAATACATTCTGGTAGGGCCAATGTACCTAAAAAGATACTTCCCATAGCCCCTATCTTTTCCTAGTCCTACTTGCCTTGAAGTAATTTTTTGTTGTTGTTTATTTCCCTCATAATAACCAAGACTGTCAAGAGCAATTTGGAAATTGTTCAAGTCTGATTCTTAGAAGAAAATTGAGGGGTTATTTATCTTAAGGTTACTGTCCTCAAAACACTTCAATTTGGTTGGTTTGCTACAAGTAGTCATTCTCAGTATTAAAATAAAATTGCTAAGAACTTCCAGAGGTCTTTTTGACTGACATTAAGTACCCTAATAAATAGGAGGGGAGGACAGCAACAGTGTATTAGGAAAGCTCTTTCCTTTTTACCAGAATTCCAGAGAAACTGAGCACTCTTGGGCAGGGGGGGAGGAGGGGGGCGGTGACAGGAGAGGTTAAAATCTTGCAAGAAGAAAACAGATGACCTAGCATTTTCACAGATTATACTTAGACTGGAGGCTTAGACCATTTCTACCTAAGTTTCCTGAAATGTGCATTTAATTTCCCTATAAATTTAGGGGCACTGAACCCCAAATTGAGAGAAATATAAACAGGAGGCTGAGAAAGGGAAGTGAAGTCTATTATACATCTTTTGTTTTTTCTTTGTTATTTCAAAGGTAGTAATGCTTATCCAAAAAATATTGATATTCAGGGTATCAAGTGACAAGTAGAAGTACCTCTTTCCACACATGTTCAGTATATCCATAGAAATATGGTGCTAAATTAGAAAAGACCACATTTCAATTTATTAGGTAGAGTCAAATAGTCCCATAAAAAGGTTGTACCATATACTGATCAGGAGCTTATGAAAGTTCCTTTACACTTACTCTTCTCATGACAGAGTATGACGCATTTTTAAAAGTTACCTTGATAATTTAAAAAATTAATGCTTATGCTTTGATTTGTATTTTTAATGACAAGAACTTGCTCATTTTTTTTATCCATGACTGCTCAAAAATTATGTTTCTTTTTCAGCGAATAGGAGGTGTTGTATTTTGTTTTTGTTTGTTAATCCTCAACCAAGGATTATTTTCTTGTTGATGCCCTTTCTCAACTAACAATCATACATAAAGATGCTTAAAATGCTCAGTAGCATTTTTCCATTGCTTTTTAAAGAGAGTAGGAGAGGGAGAGACAGAGAGAGAAACATCGATGTTAGAGAGATACATCAATTGGTTGCCTCCTGCACGTGCCCCACCTGGGGTCGGGGATTGAGCCTGCATCTGAGGAACATGCCCTTGACCGAAATCAAACCCTTGACCCTTCAGTCCACGGGCTGATACTCTAATCACTGAGCCAAAGCAATGGAGCTGTTGTATTTTATAATCAAATACAACAATTCATTTAGGTTTTCACCTCAAACATTGTTTGTGGCATACAGTTTTTATCATGTGGCTCTAGAACACAACTGTAGAGGGGTGTTCAAGTCCATCTACATAGATAATACTTTTCTTACCGGGTATGTCACATCAATGAGGGCGTGCTTGGCAACTTTCTTTTAATATACTGACTCTCATTTGAGAGTAAACCCATTTTTATTCTTTCAAGGCTCAGTAATCATCAACAAAATGAAGACAGGTTTTTGCAAAAGAAAACTAATTTAGCATGTTAAACGGCAATCTCTCTCTCAACCCTCCCACACACCCTGCCCCAAGTCTGGAATGTGAAATTTGGTTTGCTTCTAGAGTTTCCTAACTAAAAACAGTATGAAATGCTAATAAGTATAACACATTAATATGATATGTTCCCTTTGGCACCCCCAGCTCAAGCCCCAGGAAGTTCCTTCATAACTTGGCGAAGCCTCAGAAGCTGTAGGCTCAGAGCTTCGCTTCCCTATTACAGCCTCTGCAAGAGAAGAAATGAACAGTCTGCCAAGGCCGGGCTGGCTCAGGCTATGGCTTCTGAGAGGCATGAAACTTGCAGCTGCCCCTTCTTTTCGTAAGAGGACAATGTCTCTGGTCTCCACTGGCCTTAGGAGCAGCTTTATCAAGTTCAATGGCAAAGAGGAACCTGAACACATAGTTCCTCTATTTGCTCACAAGGGCTGGACAGGCTGATCTAAATGCCACCCAAAGCAAAAGTAAAGAGGCACGCACAAGACAATACGAGGAGTCATTACTTGCTGTTTCAAAGAAATACATAAGATTTAACCCTCCCTTTCATGAGCACATGTAAATGAATATTTATAAAAAGCCCTGACCGGTTTGGCTCAGTGGATAGAGCGTCAGCCTGCGGACTGAAGGGTCCCAGGTTCGATTCCAGCCAAGGGCATATACCTCGGTTGCGGGCACATCCCCAATAGGGGCTGTGCAGGAGGCAGCTGATCGATGTTTCTCTCTCATCGATGTTTCTAACTCTCTATCCCTTTCCCTTCCTCTCTGTAAAAAATCAATAAAATATATTAAAAAACAACAACAACAACAAAAACTAAGCACACTAAATAAGCTACTTTAAATCCTGTCTTAGGTCAACGGATCTGTCAACAGGCAGTCGAATAAAGTAACAACCTGGTCTCGGTCCTTTGACCATCTGTCTCTCGCTCCAAGTCCAAAAGACTCTTCTGAATAGTGTTTTGATTTATACTGAGTCAACATTCCATTGGACATGCCTCATAATCTGGAGCAGGTTATCAGAATGATCACCTATTTAAGATGAGATATTATACCCCACTGTCTATGACTTACTGTCTAAAGTAGCCCACAGTGTATATGACAGAAGACCTGTTAACAGAGAGAAATGGAACTTACTTAGGGAATGCCTTGTAATATTTATTTGAGTTGAACAGCAAGATGCAAATTAGCATTCCTTCCAAACTGTCTCACGTGGGAACATATTCCTCTCATTCCCAGTTAGTCTTTGTGGAAATATATTTCCAAATTAGTCTCAATTTGAATGTCTCTATACTCAGGGTGGCAAACATCACCATGATTTTTATTCTCCTCTTTTTAAATATGGACCTTGCAGGCAGCTGCTTGTGAAAAACAAAATAACCAACCCTTGTTCCAGTCTAAAATCATTGGTTGTTCCCAAGACTCCACGAATATAAAACCAGGACACATCTGCTGTCGGGTTCCACGCCAGGAAGCGGTCTAGCAGCCACCACTGTGGTCTGACTTCACTCCCCAATCATTTTAGTTAGGATTCCTTTTTGGATGTTTATTCAAATTATAGGGCCATACGTCAAAGCTGGTGAGTTAATAAAAAGAACCCCAGAACCGCACTGACTCATCATAGAAACCAGCAGAGCTGGTGTGGGAGGCACTGCCTCAGGCTTCACCCACTCGGTGCAAATGCCCACACACACACACAAATAAGAGAATGGCATGAAAACAGACTGAACTACTGTGCCACAGTCATGATTCAAAGGAAAGCTCACAAAGACATTTGCTTGAGTTTCGCCAAAAGATACATGTACCCCGATGTTCATTGCAGCAATATTAACAAAGCCATGATATAAAAACAACTAAATGTCCATTGATGGATGAATGGATAAAGATGTAACACACACACACACACACACACACACACTCAATGGAATACTACTCAGCCATAAAAAATAAAATCTTGCCACCTGTGACAACACTGATAGACTCTCAGGGCATTATGTGAAATAAAATATATCTAATAGAGAAAGACAAATACCATATGATCTCACTTATATATCAAATCTAAAAAACAAAGCAAACAAAACCAAAGCTCACAGAACAGATTGGCGGTTGCCAGATGAGGAGGATAGATGAAATGAGTGAAGGGGGCCAAAAGGTACAAACTTACAGCTATAAAATATGCCACGGCATGTAATGTACAGCAGGCGACTAGAGTTAATGGTACTATATTACATATTTGAAAGTTGCTAAGAGAGTAGATCTTCAAAGTCCTCATAATAAGAAAAAAATAAATTTGTAACTATGTACAGTGATGCATGTTAATTAGACTTATTGTGATGATCATTTCACAATGTACATTAATATGGAATCATTATGTAAAGCTAATATAGTGTTATATATCAATTATACCTTAATTCAAAAAGATAAATAAAAGATAAAATGAGTGGTTTTATTTTGGAAGAGCTAACTGTCTTGCTAAGAGGGGTACAGAGATAGGTATAGAGGCAGGCAAACAAACATTGGCCATATTTGTAATTCAGGTAACAATATTGGGGAAAATATGAAAAGAAGCATTGGAACTATTGTAAAACCAAAGAAGAAACACATCTTTGGTAATTTACGATATAAATAAATGTTCTTGTTTCCAACTACTTAAATCAGCTATAAACTATAAAATCTACATACACTTAAAAATAATTTCTTATGAAAAACAAAGAAAAAAAGCAGAATCCTATATAATAAAAGGCTAATATGCAATTGACCCTATGGGTGGGGGTTTGACCGACCACGAGTTAGAACACGGAATGAAGGAAGGCTTCAGCCAGCAGCCGGGGAAGGGAGGCCCCGGCTGGTAGCCGACAGCTGCTAGGGACCCTACCCATGCATGAATTTCGTGCACTGGGCCTCTAGTAAGTTAATAATTCTCTCTTTACTTTCATGATTTCTTTTCTTGTTGATGCCCTTTCTCAACTAACAATTATGCATAAGGATGCATAAAATTCTCAGTAGTAATGAATGCTCTTTTGTTGGTCTGGCTAGTGCTGTAAATATTCTATTTTAAACCTAGACTACTTTGAATTCATTAAATCCCCAAATCAATAGGTTTATTAGGAACAGAGAATGGAAACACTGTCCTTGAAATCGGCATGCTGTGTTTTCTCCCAAAGAGTAGAAAATTTGATCAAGTGGCCACAGTCAAATTGTAATAAGAAATTATAAGCATTCGTTCCTTAGCAGAAGTTTCTTGATCTCCTGCCATAGATCTCAATCCTACCCCATTCTGGATTTGTTCTGCCCGAGGTTCCTGCCAACATCTGGTTTATAATAACTCATGGTTTTTTTTATTAATTTTGAATGCTAAAAGAAAAAAAAGCACAGGGTAGGAGACAATTACGCCTTCCTGTCCCCTTTCCTTCCTCCTGCCTTTCTCATAAATTGGTCATTACAGCATTCTGTGAAAGAGCCAGCTCTAAATGGAGAGCTACAGTATTTTTAGCCTTGAGGTAGCTGCAAAATGAAGCACTTTGATAAATAACCTCAGTGCCAACAGTAAGAGAAAACGGAATCCTTTTAGCATAGATTTAAGGGAGACTACAGAGGGCAAAAAGGCCCAATCATTTTGAAATAGCAATTTGACAAAGCAAAGGCTGAGCTGAAAAACAGAAGAAACAAGGGGTTCTGCCTTTTTGAAGGGTTCAAAGGTGATTAAAACAGAACATGGGCATTGGAGGGGAGGTATATTTTCTTTCAAATAATGATTCCATCATTTGCTGAATAAAAAATAAAGTTCCAAAGAGCCACTTTAAATAGTAAGGGGGGCTCTAGTCAGTTTGGCTCAGTGGATAGAGAGAGAGTTGACCTGAGACTGAAGGGTCCTGGGTTCGATTCCGGTCAGGGGCACGTACCTCTGTTGTAGGCTCCTCCCCGGCCCAGGCAACTGATTGGGGCGCATGCAGGAGGCAACCAATCGATGTGTCTCTCTCACATCGATGTTTCTCTCTCTCTGTCTCCTCCCTCCTACTCTCTCTAAAAAGCAATGGGAAAATACTACTGAGCATTTTAATGCATGATTGTTAGTCAAGAAAGGGCATCAACAAGAAAATAAATCATAAAAGTAAAGAGAGAACTGTTAACTTATTCTGCTTTTTTCTTTGTATTGAAGGATGCTTTTCAAACAATAAACCATATTGTACAGGTTTTATCTGCATTTTAGAATACTACAAAGAACTTCCAAATACCTCTCAGCTTAAACAATTAGCACCCATGATCAACCTTATTTCATGTATATTCCTACTTTGAAAGTGAGTTATTTTTAAATGTTCCTTCAGATGAAGAACAACTACAGGAAACAACTAAAAACTCAATTCAGAAAAGCCATTCTCCGCAGGGAGGTTTTGCTTCTTTAGCATTGGTGTTAGGAGCTCAAATGGTGCACGCGTCCAATTAATGGAAGTTCATCATTGCCAGCTTCTCTTTCTATTGGAAACAACCATTTAAAAATAAGGCAAGAAAGATTTTTAAAAAGATTATCTTTCAGGATTCAGTATCTCGTATACTTACAATGACAAAAATATTAGAAAATAACATGCTGCTAATCCAACTTAATAGTTGAGCCTTTCCTTTTTTTCAGAAAAAAATTCCATGATTCTGATGATCTGCATATCCTTCCTGTCACTGAGATTTGAAGTTTACTGTTGCCTTGTTCTTAGGCATTTTGTAACACTCAAGATATCTGAATCTCCATCTGTTCTGTGGAAGTATGACTCATTAGTGGCCACGGCTTTAGTACTATCTTGCTGAATAAAAAACTCCTGATAATTTAATTAGAAAGACTCAACCATAATTACTGGGTGAGAGTAAATTATTAGTGGTCATCAACTTTCTAGTCCTGTGCAATGGCTTATTCCTCTACAGTTTGGTACTATTGACAACACCTCAGTTAAAGCCACACATACATGAAAATAGCTTGTTACGAGAGCTACAGGCAGAGATGCACGCATCTAGAAAATCTGAGCTTCAGTTCATTTAAGAATGTGAAGATTTCTTTGATTTTTGTCTTTTCTGCAACTTATTGGAAGATTTTCTTTTTTTTTATTGCTTAAAGTATTACAAAGGGTATTATATATGTGTCCTTTTTTTTCCCCGCCCTTGACAATCCCCTGGGAAGTTTTTCTTATACTTATTTAATATACAGTATTTTAAAGGCTCCTTATACACGTCTATCCTACAAATACATCTAACAAGAATATTCAGTTCTTCAAGAAATTTAATAGAGTAAAAATTAATTGGAAATCCTGTCTTCTATCCATGGTGTAGACTAAAAACTCTACTGACTCTCCTCCTAAGATCTTGCTCGACAGTGAATTCCCCCTTTTGGACAAAAGCGAAGATGATGTAGTTTCTTTTCAAAGCGTGTAATCTGAAGTACACTTGATTCTGTTTGCTAACACACAGGACTAATCAGACCATCATCATCTGATCCACGCCAAACACTTGTCTGATGATAATACAAACAATATTTACAAGGAAGTACTAAATTAGAAAAGAAAGAGTAGAATAGCTTTGGCACAAAATGTAAAAAGCAAGCTAGGAAGTGCTTTGGACCACTGCAAGGAGGAATTCCTGTAATGGGTCTACCGATCTATAATATCCTGGCTGTTCTGATTTCAGATAACCTGCATCTATTTCCAACCCAATTAACAACGGCAGGATTTATTACAGAGAGAGATATACTACATGCATATTGATTATTTGTGGACAGTTTATGCACCAAATCTCCAGGGTGAAATACATTTCTTTTATGTTGAAAGATTCACTAGCATAATTGCCATCCATGTACTTTTGTGAGGTAAAGTTAAACAGATATGGGCATTTGGGGCTTTGCGAAGAATTATGTTATGTGATGCTTTATTCCCTTTTCCAGGAAAAACAGGGAAGGGAGAACTTATACATGTCATTAGGAGAACTAGGGACATAAAAGGTAGTGGGAACACATGTCAGTTTCCTGGTTTTGATGATGTATTGCAGTCAAGTAAGATGTTACTATTGGGGAAGTGGGTGATGTGCACACTAGACTTTGTATTATTTTTTCCAACTTCTTATGAGTACATGTCAGTTTCCTGGTTTTGATGATGTATTGCAGTCAGGTAAGATGTTACTATTGGGGAAGTGGGTGACGTGCACACTAGACTTTGCATTATTTTTCCAACTTCTTATGAGTGTATGATTATTGCAAAATAAAAGTTTAATAAAAGATTATGGGCACATCGTTTAATTAAGTTTAAACAATAACGTGGTTCAGACAATAACCATGGCTATTGTGGGCAGGGGGACAGGGGAAGGCTTCCAAGAAAGATGTGAGCTACTGAATCTAACAACAACCTCAAGGTCAGCAGTCACAGTTTCGTGCTTTTGCTGTGCTACTTATGATCAGTGTGACATAGGCTAGTAACTTTTAAAAATGTAAGTTTTAGCCCTTCACCTATAAAATGGGGATATAATGCGACACACAGGTTACAACAATAGAGCATTAAAAGATGAAGGGTTGTCTTCATTAAACTGTCAAGTACCAAAGCACTGTGAGAAGACAACTGCTGACAAGTAAAATCCAATAATAAATGGTTCGTTACTGCACAGATATATCCTAAGTCAAGTTATAAGTATCCATACGTTTGTGAGTATGGATAGTGAAGACCCCATGCAATTGCTAAGAGGAGAGCTAGTGCCAGCCCCCAAGAGTGTCACTGTAAAAGGGAATCTGCTCTTTTTCCTTCTACACATGAGAACACTGGTGTTTGCTGATGCAGATGAACTCCTTCTCTGATGTTCTCCTGCAGGAGCAGAGTATGTTGATATGCACAGCATCAAAAGAACAGCTTACTTACCAACTTCATCCTGGATCTCCTCGGCCACAGCAGGAACGTTGTAGAGGAGGGAGAGAGACTGGTTCATGCGCTCGTAAATCACACGGAGGTGGGTCATCACCTGCATCGAAGGAAGACAGTTCCAGGTAAGCCATCTCTGGTATAAGGAATAGCTATTTTCCTTATCAAGCACCATGGACAGATACAAACTTCAAAGTGAAACTGACAAAACACTGCTGAAACTTTTAACCTTAAAGGGCATCCTTATGTTCCTTCTTCTCCCATTTTTTGTTCTCTGACTTTAGAGCTGCTTTAAACTCCCCGTTATATTGTATGCTTGCAACCATAAAGTATAAAGTTAACTAAAAAGATCATTTCATCCAACTCTGATTTCTTACTACCGAGGCCCCTAAATAACCTCTGATGTCCTAGTATATTTCTTTTCAAATTTGGAAATAGATGAGAACATATTTTAATTCTACTGGATATTTCATGCAACAAAATATAGATATATTTTAAATCCTTCTATTTAAAGAAATTTAGGAATTTCATGTTTCCAGAGGTAGATGCCAGTTGGGAATGGAGGAATATAAAACATACTTATTACAGGACTTATAGGCTCACATTATACCCAATCATTGTGAGTTTCTGATTACCTCCCACAATGCAGTTGAACCGATTTTAGAGGTTTTGCTTTTATACCATTTGTGTTCTTCATTTTAGTCATGACATTAAAATGGTTCCTTTAAGAATCAGTAGCAGTAGACATTGAAGATTTTTATATTCCTTATTAATAACTCAGAATTGGACAAACCACATGTTTCTCTAAGACAGTGGTCGGCAAACTGCGGCCCCTTGAGTGTGGCCATGAAGTTTCAATAGCACTGTACGTGCACGCCTGCACGTGGTATTTTGTGGAAGAGCCACACTCAAGGGGCCGCAGTTTGCCGACCACTGCTCGACAAGCCTTTAGAATTTACCAGCTATTAAAGAGCAGTTGCATAAGAGCCAGAGCTCCTCTGGGAATAATGAAAATCTGACTCAAAGACCAAGGACACCAGCTGGTCAAAGCTGCAGGTGATCACCACACTTTGTGCTCACCTGGGACCGGATCTGAGCAGCTTTCTTCGGGTCCACCATGCGCACATGTTCAAAATGCTTCAGGGTGTGCTGCCTGTCTTTCTGTTCAGCACGGACATACTTCTTTAGCATGTTGAACACATGACGAGGCTGTGGGCAAAAATAGAAAAATTCAACTTTGTGCAAAATATTGTTTCTTCCAACGGCTCTGGGTTAGAGGTCCCGCTCATTTATCCCATGGTATGAAGGCATTGCGAGTGTCCCTTTGCAATTCTCCTTTCCAAACAGTAGCCCCATTCCTTTGTTCATGGGCAATTACTTAGTCGATTGGTCACTTTCAATTTCTAAAAGGTCATTTAATATTTGATATATATAGTGACTGTCCTCCTTAACCAACATTTTCTTATTAAAAGCAGCATTCTGCTGTAGAAGGAGAGTTGATTTGGGAAGTTAGATTTAAGTTAGGTCCTTCCCTTTTTCCACCCAAATATACATGGGCCTATGAGACCACATTTCTATAGGCACAGTCTTAATGGTTATCTCAGCAGTAATGTTCCCCACCATAAGTAGCATGTAAAACTATAATAATCAAAATGATAAAAATAAGAGGCAACTTAACCACTACTCATTTGTAGGCCAAGAAATAACTGATAAGCTCTAAGAGACATTAGATTTTCCAATGTGAAACGGTAGTTATTTTATTTTGAAATTTAATTAAATTCTTCCTATGCCATTGGATTCTAATTCTTTCAGCAACAATTAAATTTCTTCTTAAGTGCTTCTATGATTTTCTAATTGGTTCCATTTTTATTCCAATCCTACTTGAAACATCCATCCTCATAAAAAAAGGACAAAACTTCCTGTGTCTTTAACAATTCCACTGCTATATGCATTCTACTGTGTGGTTTTATAAAATGTTTTCCAAAGATACACATTTCTTCTTCATTAAGACAAAACTATAGAAGCTCATGTCAGGAATAGAATTTTGGCCAGTTGGGTAAACCCAATTATTTTTATTTTTTAAAAATATATTTTATTGATTTTTTACGGAGAGGAAGGGAGAGGGATAGAGAGTTAGAAACATCGATGAGAGAGAAACATCGATCAGCTGCCTCCTGCACACCCCAAACTGGGGATGTGCCTGCAACCAAGGTACATGCCCTTGACCGGAATCGAACCTGGGACCTTTCAGTCCGTAGGCCGACGCTCTATCCACTGAGCCAAACCGGTTAGGGCACCAATTATTATTAAGTTATGAGTCATGGGCACCTTGAAAAGCTGTTGGAAGGTACAGAATTTATTCCCACACAGGGTTTTTTTTTTGGGGGGGAGGGGGGGGGAAATAGCAATATCTTAGGGGATATGCTTCCCCTTCTCCTTTTGCTTGTTTAACTGGGGGCCACCTCCCTGACACCCCAGGTGTAAGTGGTGTTCTTCCTTTGTGCTCCTATAAAATGCTATGCAAATCCCCATGATTGCACTTAATAAAGTCTATTAAATTATTTTGTTTCTGACTACCCTCTTCAACTGTGAGATATTTAAGGAGCAGTTTTGGTCTGGCTCATAGGGGGTGCTCTGTACTTAGTAAGTTGCTTAACTTAAGAAAACAAGTAAGTAAATACAATAAGAAAATAAACTTGCACTCATCTGCCTTATATTTATCCTAGAAAAAAATGTGCTTCTCCATAATCTCAAAAAAGCTTGATGTATAGCTTTTGGCTACATGTCATTAGAATTCTCACTTGCACCGTGAAATCTGGTTGAATCTACAAACCAGAAAATGGTCCTTTCAATCTTAAAAGAAGAAGAAAAGTAGTAAGAGGTAACAATTGACAAAGTACATTGATAGTATATATATTTAAAAGATGAGAGGCTTACATACACTAATTTGAAAAAAGGCAATTTTTAAATGGTAAGCACTTAAAGGTTGACTACTGTTGAATGTGAGGGATTCCCCCCGCCCCCTCTCCCCCCAAAATCCCAATGCACTCAAGAGGCCTCCTTAAGTCTTTTCGTTGTTCTTTGTCCCCATTTCAAAGAACATCCTGGTTTATACAGGGTGTCCCAAGGGAAAAAAAAAATACACACACACACACACACTGTAACAGCTGAGAGCTCAATTTTGAAACTGAAATATATTTTAATAAACACTGCCTTTATAATTATTCAAAGTGTGTGTATACATTTTTTTGGACAACCTATATATTGGTGATGCTGCAAAGAAACTGGGAGAGATGTGGACTAACACTGCTGCATATGACAAGCCATGTGCAGAAGGCTGCTAAGCTGAAGGAAAAACATGAAAAATATATTCTTGTATTAGGCTATGTGGCTACAAAAGGAGTCATCAAGGCTGAAAAAGCAAGAAAAAGGAGGAAAAGAAGGAAATGAAGAGCATGACGAGACGGACGGAAGAAGATATGATAAATAAGCTAATTTTTTGGTCTGTAAAGCATTTAAGTTCCCTGTACACAGCTCACTGAAGGATGTTTTATATGCAGCATTGGGCAATCAGGATATTACTACACTTGATTCTTGCTTGTCAATGAAACCAAGGCCTAAAAACTCCCTCTAGTTCTATTGCAATTATTCGTCCAAAGTTGGAGACAGACAGGGTTGCAACTCATTGTATTTATCTATGATGTCGCTGCTCCTCACTTTCGCAACTGACTGCCTTAACCCTCTTTCTTAGTTGCTCTGTTTCATTTTCTTTCCCTTGAAAAGGCTTTACTGTTTGAAGAATTTTTTAAAAAGAGCTCATGTTAAAAATACTTCGATCAAACATAAGGATTATTTTACATCATAACTTCTTTTTTTGCAGGTGGTTACCATGAACATTTCTGTAAGGCATTTTATCCTGTAAGAATGGTCATGACCAAGTGTGTGCGCCAGGATATAATGGCTCCAAATTGGCCGAGGCATTACTGTATTAAGTTAAATTTCAAATTAGGGAATAGAGAGACAATTTTTTAAACTAACATCTGGTCTCCCTGTGTCTTCTACTACCACCACACACAGCACCCATGCACACGGGCTAATTATTAAGTTAAACATCAACTTTTAAATGAATGAGTCTCAAAATGACATAAATCTCAATTTGCTCATGTGTGCCATTAAGACAACGGACATTTTCCATATAGAGTATGTGAGTATTAAACATGTTCTGTGTTACTTACTGAGCATAATGCTTAATCCATAGCAGGTTCTCAAATCGCACTTATTTCTTCTACTCACTACTTGTTTCCAACCCCCGCACTTTTCTTTCAGCTAAACAATAATAGTTCAAAACTTATGGACTGCTAATAGGAATGAGACCATGTTTAAGTGCTTTATGCTTAGAAACTCATCAAATCTTCAGATCAACCGTAGGACAGGGATAGCTGCTCACCCTGCTTCATGGATGAAGCCAGCAAGGCACTGAGGGCTCCATAGCGGGTTACACTCAGTGGCAGAGCTATCAGTGGGGGAGCGAGAACAGGCAGCCTACTCTCCCAATCACCAGTGATCACGCCTTTCAAGGAAACTCTAAGAGGGACCAAGCAAAAGACATTCTACAAAGTAACTTCCAGCTTTGAAAACGGAAATAACTGAATGGTTAGAAAAGAGAGTATGTTCTAAGAGTCCTTGCCTGGATTTCTAGTTCGTAGGAGCTCAGATAATATTCGGAGACACACTTATATTTTCTCTCTCTCTCTCTCTCTCTCTCTCTCTCTCTCTCTCTCTTACATCTTCTCTCTTAATTGTGCAGAAAAACACCCAGAGTTAGCTTGTTCAATCTCACAATGACTGTCCTTGGTTTTTGACACTCCACTATGCGTTGGCTAATGCGTCGAGGAGGAGAAAGAGCAAGATAGGAAGGTTAATCTGTTTCGGATTACTGGAAAATGATGAAAGGTATTCGTTCAAAGTTAGGCTTTTGTGACAGTCACAGATTCCAGTTCTAAATCCATCTTTATCTTTTATTCAGACGGATAATTAAATGGCGAGCGTGCTCACACGTTTCAAATGGCTTATCTCATTTAATCCCGACACTTCTTACATGCTTCAGAAACATATTCCGAATGTGCCCCCCTCTAAGTCCCTTCAGCGTGACAGCGGACAGCGGCACATCCGGCTTTCCTACTCCCAGGCCTCCGTGTGGCTTTGCTCTCCCTCCCAGGGAACAAAGCTCCTGCAGAAACAATGAGGCCTCAGAGGAAGCAATGACCTCATCTGTTTATGTGAGCTCACATACACACTGTGTGTGCATCCACATCCACATGAGCCTTTTCTTCCTCGTGCCTGCGCCTCGGGCCATGAGATAATTCAGGAAGGCATTACCATGTCTCCCAAGAAATGAATTACAGGGCTCTCTGCTTGGTTGATTTAATCAAGCAAACACATTTCTAAGAATTATGCTTAGAGATGAAAAATAGAAGAAGCAGATTAGCTCTTATGTTGGAGTGGGCAGAAAAATCACACCACATAAAATGTTGGCTATGTCCACACCTCAGGAAAAAAATGCAATTTTTAGTTAAGGAAAACAGATAACATTTCCCTACTTTTTAATGTTTTCATTTTCTCTAGATTATAAAAACAGAAAGAGCTCTACCTTTGGTCTTTGATTTGTGCACATTTCACTTAAAAAAAGAAATAATTGCCTTTACAACTTTTAGCCAGAATACAGATTCCCAAGGCTTAAAACTAGCTATCTCTAGAGCTGTATCATGTATTGCAGAATAACAGGAAATCCGTTTGTTTAGGGCATTTTATTTTACTATTTTAGGACAAAGACAAATTTCTTAACATTTTAATTAGAAACGCAGAAACACTCAGAAATGATCGGGGGGAAAAAAACCTGGTATCTTTATAGAAATATATTCTCTTAAAATAACTTAGGTATTAGTATTGTCACAATACTTACATTTAAGACAGGGTTATTCATAGGATTAGAAAAACAAGCATTAAGAATTTAGTAGCTATTAATAGTAATTGAGTTTAAGAAACGTATTTTTAACCTCTATGTGTAGAATTTCAATCATTCTCAAATCATGAAATCTTCTATAATTAGTCATATTTTTTCCGCTAAATTTTCCTTATTTCACACTTAAACATTCTATGTATTAACACTAAAATCTGGTTTTATTGGCATTAAATGGCTAATATTATTATTAAAATTCATAGCAAAAAAACAGAGATAAAAAGAAAATCTGCCTTAGGGGACTCATTACATCCAATCATATTTACTGTCACTAGTGTTTCTGAACGATGTTTATACATAATTACCAAGTATCTATTCGCATCTGATGTGACACTTTGCAGTTTGCACTAAATTTCCTTCACAATCACACTGCCTTTGAAAAATCCATCAGGAAGGAATTTCTTAGAGGACTAAGAGGAGGCAATACTAAAATGGGTTAGAGTTAACCTGAAAATAGACTTAACCTGAAGATTTACATTTTGGCACATGGACCATTTTCCTATTTGGGAAAAATGATATAACCCATCTCTGGCTGCTGGTACAGTTCCTGGCACAGTATTTCCCCAGAAAAGACTTAACAGCCTCCGTAGCACTTCACACTAGTGTCAACAGGAAGATGCATTTCACTAATTTCAATGTCAATAGCTCATCTCCTTACAGCTTGCGTTTTGCTATCAGGTTCATGTAGGTGATTTTGAAGGAAATTTCATGGCCTTTCCCTATGAGAGATCAATTTCTTTAAAAAAAAATATATTTTCCCCACTTTTAAGATATACTGCCTTTTTCACTTAGTTTTCTAATGCAATTTCATGAATCTGTTCTCCCTGGACTTGGCATTAAGCATGCACATTTGACCGACCCAACGCCAATCACGACGGAATGTGTAGACTTTCATTCTGCGGTTCACGTGGGCGGGATATCAGAAGAGGACTATTCAGCTCCATTGCCCCCCTCTGTGGTTTCATGCTTGATCCAGGAATCTGGCATCTTATCAGAAGAAACTTGTGCCTTAAGCCACTTCTGAACGGGAAGACATGATCTGTCAAGAGCCTTTCAAAGCCCCGGGTGCAATCCTGCCACGGCGGAGGAAGTCCATGAGTCACTGTGTGGGGAGCACCCTAGCCTTTCCATGTCGCAAGGGAGTTAATCAGAAAGCCCTCTCCTGAGGCACTGAATTGCACCCTAGAGGTTCCCAACCCTGGGACGGGGGAGTGAATCACCTGCCACGAAAAAGCAATTCTCTCCTGTTTTCAAAGCAGGTTCGGGCCCATGATTTTCACAGCTCTACACCTTGGATTTCTAGAGCATATGGATAGAAGGTACAAAAGCTTTGTGTGCCGAGGGAAAAAACACACCGAAGGGAGTTGAGTCTCTCTGTGCTCGTGATGGGCTCTTGGTTTTCAGCATTTCACACGGACCCTCACTATTGCAGGACAAAATTCTGAAAACAAAGCAAAGTAGCACCCCCTAAAAACAAAATAGCCCCCCCAAGACAAAACAAAAAATGACCCGAGCATTCAGGGAGATGTCCATGGGGACCTTTGCACTACACCCGTGCTGATCTTTAAACCTAGGAGTTGAGCTAAATTTTTAAAGTCCCTTGCGAAATTCACCGACATCCCCCAGAAGAGCACGGAAATAATTTTAGTCGTTATTAAAATGAGTATAAGAAGGCAAAACACAATTCTATGACAAGTTGAATACAGAGGTCTCAAGAGAGCAATGCAGGAAATGACAGTAGATTCTGATGGACAGTAGATTCTTGTCCATCAGTTTCTTGAGGTGTGAGAATATGGCGGCATTAGCTCCATCCCTCCTGGCACATCCAGATTACTTTTGGCTCTGGCTTTAGGCTGTGACAGAACATGGCAGCACCCAGGCAAATCGAAGGCCATCTCCCATCCCTCCCCTGGTCCCCATGGAGGCAGGCAGATGACTTCCTCATGGGAACGCGGCACTAAAGCCTCCATGTATCCTATCCTAACAATATAGTCTATCCTTTCTCTTCCTAGGGAGGACGATATTTTTCTACTTTACAGTTTCATCTCAACCTTCAATTAATCCTTTTGCTTTTCTGATTATGTCTACCAGAAGCTGGAACAATGTTAACTGTAAAAGGGTAGGAGCGAACCCCGATTTGCAGATGGAGGAGGGAGAATTCTTTTAATTAAGTCACTTATTCCAAGTTACAGGTTATACTAGTAGATGGCAAACCTGGCAATTAAAGACAGGTGTTTCTAGTCTACTATAAAAGGTAGAAGAGAAGGGTGGTTCTTCTTTCTCTTAATTGTTTTTTTTTTCTTAAGAGAGAGAAAGGGAGAGGATAGAGAGAAACATCAACGAGAGAGAATCATCGATCAGCTGCCTCCTGCACTCCCCCTATAGGAATTGAGCCTGCAACCAAGATGCATACCCTTGAGCAGAATCAAATCCGGGACCTTCAGTCCAGTGGTTCTCAACCTTCTGGCCCTTTAAATACAGTTCCTCATGTTGTGACCCAACCATAAAATTATTGTCGTTGCTACTTCATAACTGTAATGTTGCTACTGTTATGAATCGTAATGTAAATATCTGATATGCAGGATGGTCTTAGGCGACCCCTGTGAAAGGGTCGTTCGACCGCCAAAGGGGTCTCGACCCACAGGTTGAGAACCGCTGCTTCAGTCTACAGGCTGCCACTCTATCCACTGAGCCAAACCAGTCAGGGCAGAAGGGTGGGTCTTATCTTGTCACTCACCAATCAGTGACCTTTGGTCAAAGCTGGTAGGTTGCATAATTATCCCCCCCCTCCCGCCCCTGAATATTTTGCTAGTTCTTAGACTTAATTTATTTTGGCTACTGTGACATAATAGGAAATACATATTTGGTCTCTGCCCCCAGAACTTGACATAGAGTTCCCCAAACTGTCATTTCCTGAGTGACAGGAGCATGTTTTGTTATAAAACGTGTATGTGTTGGTGAATCCGCGGGGGTGCAGGGTAGATGATGTGCTCAGAGGGGGAATGCAAGCTCCGTGCCCCTTCCCACCCAACGTGTATGTGTTGGTGAATCCGCGGGGGTGCAGGGTGGATGATGTGCTCAGAGGGGGAATGCAAGCTTTGCACCCCTTCCCACCCACCTTGCCCATGCATCTCCTCCATCTGGCTGTTCCTGAGTTCCAGCCTTTATAAGGAATCACGTACAGTTAAGGGGAGCAGTCATCTGAGTTCTGTGAGTTGTTCTAGTAAATGATCAAATTCAAGGAGGGGGGGTGGGAACCCTGATTTATAGCTTTTAGATCAGAGGTGATGACCTGGGACTTCCAAAATGGGGGGGGGCAGTCGTGTGGGGCTGAGCCCTAAACCTGTGGGGTCTATGCTAACTCCGAGTAGTAGCACAATCATTTAATGTGAGGGAGAGAGAAAAAAAAACCCCCACACATTTGGTGTCAGAGTATCGAGCGAAGAGGTAATAGTTTTTTCTTCAGCTACAGAGACCACAGCTATAAAGGACTGAAGACAGCTTTAAGAACTGAAATTTAGAACTGCCCAAACCCTGGGATTTGTGCTTTTGGACCAACTTGAGCACACACTGGATCTAGAGCTTACAGCAGCTGACGTGAGAGCAAAGCGGTGCCAGAAAGCGTTCGGACTTATGTCTTCAATTCTCATGTAGCCAGTGAAGCCTGCTAGAGCTCTGAGCGAGGCACAGGATTATTAATGTGACCCAGACGGCAAAGCCCACAGAGATTGTAAACAAAAGATGTTTTAAGGCACCACGGACCTTTGCGAAGAGTTGTCGAATGGCATCTGACAAATGCCAATTGTGACATATTCTTGATTTCTTCAGAGAGAGTTGCACTAAGATGCTTTTGTTTTACATATGCATAACTTGGATTTTGGCATTTTTGCTGTATACCCCCTCTCACTGGTTACCATTTTCAAAGATATTCACATGTGTATTTTTAATTTCACCCTCTCCACGTACTCTACTTAACTACAGTACCCTTGACATACTAAAAATCTTAATATAAAAAACCCCCTCAAGATAAAGCTTAGAAAAACCCAAACATTACCTGGGACCTTTAAACTGAACTTGACAAAATGAGTGAACTTGGAAACCCAGGCATAATTCCTGTGCAGCGTACAAGTTTCAAGGGAGAATGTCCCTGGTTGCTATCTGTTCTAGAGGATGGGTATCTGTAATGCTGGATAGCTAAGTAAACACTGGATCATTAAGTAATGGGCCATGGCCTGGCCGGTGTGGCTCAGTGGTTGAGCGTCCACCTATGGACTAGGAGGTTGCAGTTGGATTCCCGGTCAGGGCACATGCCCGGGTTACAGGCTCGATCCCCAGTAGGGGGCATGCAGGAGGCAGATGATCAGTGATTCTCATCACTGATATTTCTATCTCTCTCCCTCTCTGAAATCAATTTAAAAAAACAACAACAATGTGCCGTGCATGTTTCTATCTCTCTTCCTCTCTGAAATCAATTAAAAAAACAACAACAATGTGTCGTGCATTTGTCTAAAAAACCCCCAAAATATTTATGTTTTCATAATGAGTTTTCATGTCAAAGATGGAATGAAAATAGAGATTAACCTGTAAGTATATGCATGAACCCTTCGCTGGAACAAAACATGATGTCCCGGTGCTATATGTTTTGACAGCATCTGATGAAGAGCTATTTCGACTTTGCAGGCAGTGAGTCTGTAGGGCTCTGCTCTGGAGGTAATCCGGGTGATGAATAGGGTCTCAGAGGCTCAGGACAGCTTTCAAGCGAATGCCTGTCTTACATACTGCTGTATTTTCTTTTTAACTTAATTCAATTAAAAACAGAACCCACTATTGTCTCTGGTTACAAACGCCCGGCTGGTCTTTAGCAAGATCTGTCTATTAAACTTGGTAAAGACTCAAGCAAGGTAAGGCGGTAAGACCGAGACGCATTACCGAAATGGCATGCAAACCGCTCAGCTTAGTTTGTAGGATTCGGTTCAATAAACACCAGTTCCCCTGTTCTTCCTTTCCATCCCCTGTTTGTTACTGGTCTGTCCTTAAATGCTCTCGAGTTAATGAGTCCCCTGGTTGCTCATCAGTTTCTACAAGTCTCAACTTAAATAAATGAATGCTGAATAAATCGTTAACATCAGGCATAGTATAATTATTTACATTTCTCAAAGATGATTTCCAACCCAGCAGTCCTTTAAGTATATTCTGATCAGCTTTACAAAATTTTGAAAATATTAAAAATGTGAGGGTGGAATGTCTTAAACATCTTAGTATTCATCTCTCTCAGGGCCTTCATATGTTAAGAACTCAGCAAATAATTTTTAACTTACTTACCATCCATTATATTGAGGAGTAGATGTATCCTATTTACCCTGGAGATATATAGTATCTACATATATTCTATAAATGCTTCATTTTTTTTTCTTTTGCGACAGAGTGATAAGCACCTAAATTTCACTTTTGCTTTACAAAACTTAATATTTACACCAACAATCATGTTGGCTAAAGACTGATTTAGCTGGAACCTCCCTAGGCATTCACTAATTTTCCTGTCACAACACACCCATTAATAGCTATCCTTTCTTTTCTTCAGTGATTGTTTCTTATTCAACATTTATTGCCCTGTTGTTAGAATTAATCAAATAATGTTAAACAAAACCTCAACATAAGGTCAAAAGCATGCTCCTTAAATGGTTAGTAAGTCTTACAAATCATGACATGAATGTTCTACCAAAGAATTCTATAAAGAAGTTTTTCAGGAATCTCAGGGAAATTTAACATTTGGATGAACTAATCAGAAATGAGAAAGAAAAGGGTGCTAAAGACGCTGCCAAAATTTTTTCTCCATTAAATAATGAGAGTTTGAATGTGAAGCATCAGTTATAAGCATGAAATTAATTTTAGTATGGCCAACATGGCTGCAATCATGAGAACCTGGGAAAAGACAAAACAACACTACGGGCAGACAGATACACAGACCAACGGACAGGAATACACAAAAATATTTCCAAGTTATTACTGCCACATAGAAAATGCTTAAAATTCATTAAAGTAAGAATATTAATTAGGATGTTGTCTAACAGAAGATTTACACAAAGTATCTGTAAAGACTCAAAAAATCTAAGAATTACAAAGAAAGATTTGATTATTCACCTCTCATCTTTAACACATTTCCATTCTTACTAATAAGGAGCCCCTAAGTTTTTGCAGACCTAAGGCTACAACGGGAAGTTGATTTTAAATAGAGGTTCCTGTCCGGCCTTTAGTTTCACTGTACAGGATCCCATTTAATTCTAATTTCTCTTCAGATCTCGGAGAATGTTGACTAGGCAGGCAATATCATCTTCGCTCATTCTATGAAGTAGAACTCTGACAGTTACAAGAAGGAAGGCTCAGATAGTGTTTAGCTCATATCTCATGAGGCCATACGTGCTGAATATGACCTGTGATGAAGTAAGAGACCAGAAGAGCAGGATTGGTTGTCAAATAATGATAATTTAGATTTAAGTAGTACTTAGGTTTGGCAGCTTTAAGACCTTCAAAATTGAACTATGTGTGATGCACCTTTTGGGGGAATTTAACTTTTCGGGGGAAAAAAAAGCCCAACTTTTTGATTGTCCATGAAACTTTTATTAAAGTGAGTAACTTGGAGGGCCTGGTCCTTAGAAGAATCACTAACCCTCTACACACGAAGGGTTTATTCTAAGTGGAAAGACCCACCTGCACTATACTTCTATTCCTGGGAAAATAAAACTGTGTTTAACTATTATAATATTTGAAATATATACATATAAATTCTAAAGATGATTCAAACATGTACTTTTGGATTGGCCTTTCAGTGTATCAGTCGGTAGATCTGTAATTTATTAGAAAGGAACTTTGGAGGAAGAAAAAATGGCGACCAGCAGGAAGGTAGGGAGGGAGAGAGTGTGAGAGTGCAAGGAAGTGATAGAGGAGTGTGTGGACGTGTGTGGTGTGTGTGTAATTCAACTTTTACTGAGTATTTCATATCTTCCAGACACACGAGGGAGATCTCAGAAATAGCTATTTCTGGCTCCAATGCAAGATGTGACCTCTCTCAGGTAATAACCGGCAAGCTTTTGATTTATGTCTTTCAACAGCAATAAATAAAAGTCCTCACGAAGGGATTTAGACTTTTCTCGCATTTTTCAAAGTGCAGAGCTAAGTGCTTTATCCAGTAAGTAGTATGTTAGAATTTAAACAGAACATTCAGATAAAGACGGTAACACAAAAATGTCAGGTAATGCCACGACTGCAGGCCTGTGACTACCTGGCGCCAGTTGGTAGTATATACATGGGAGAACTTTATGCATTTCCAGGTAAAAACTCAACAGGAATCCCTACATCAAGCAACAAGAATATGATTTTTTAAGACAGTAAAACAGTTCTTCTTAATCCAGTTTTTAACTTCAAATAAAATGCCGTCTAATTCGATGTGAGGTGATCACCAGGCCCAGAACAAGCACGATTCTGACCAAAGTGAAAACATCCCCTTTGCTAGCACAGAAGCTTTGGCAAACATTCTTCTTGTCTGTGTCCTTCCTGTGATGGCCGATGGGCTGAACCCAAAGATTTGAAGTGTGCACGCGTGAAAGACTCCATTCAGTCCTCATCTTATTTTTAGCTCTATCAACGACCATTTAGCAAAGATCTTACTTCAAAGATGGGACTTCCAGCTGGAATGCTTTGCTAAATGGCAGCTATTAATGTTCTAGTCTCAACACCCACCACCCTGTCCTGCTCTGGCAAAGGATCCCGATGGTCCCACCTCCCAAACTGAGTCCCCTAGAAAAAGAGAGTAACCACAGAACTTTTTTCTCCAAAGAAACAAACAATTTTACAGAGACAGTTGGGACAGAGATTGTTTCTTCTTTTTTTTTTCTGCATAGAAAATAAAAATGCTAATGTGAATATTCTTTTTCAAAAGCTTTTTGTTCAGCGAGAAAGCATGGCCTAGGAAGAAAGCACTACAGTGGTCAACTGTGATTCACAGCTCCACCCTGTCCACTGCTAGTGGTGTCACCCTGGACCAGCCACTCAATCTCAGTGACATGATCAGTAGAACAGGATCAATACTATCTTGCTTTCTGGAAGAGCACCAGGAGCTCTTTCTGGCTCCTCAAAGCTTCCTCTGCTGTAGCTTTACTACAGAGAGAAAAACCAAAATGATGACAAGAACTGGGGCAAGTCGGTGGCTTTTTGGTTTAGTTACATAATGTACACATACATAGACTGCCACTTCCGGCCAAGATCAAGTAATGGGAAACAGATTAACCTGCCACCTATAACACCCAAAAAATGGAAACAAAAATTAGAATTATGTTTCTACAACATATTAAATGTCAGATGAAGAACAGTGAACACTGAGAAATGGGAAACAAATGAGGTGAGCTCCACAAATGCCTAAGTTTACTGCCTTGAGTTTCCGGGCTGTGATACTGGGCCTGGGAACCCAGCAGAGCCTAACAGACTCTCAGAGTTGAAGACATGGAGTGAGAGTCTAGAGAGGCAAAGGCGGCTTGTAGTCATAGGAGGGAATATTGGAGAGGAGGGGGTCGCTCAGAGAGAAGCCAGAGATTTGCAGATGATGCCCCTTGAGAATGTAGTTGGCTAATGATTAGTACATGCATGTAAAGAAACTAATTGAGGCCACAGAACAAAAATCATCCAAAAGGATTAGAGCTAACAGTGCCTGATGTTCACACAGGGTTAGGAATAATACCTGTTTGAACTATCCAGGTGGGAAAACTCAACATGGTAGATTACTCAGAAGGATTTTCAGATATACAAAAATGTCCACCACTCAACAAGGTAGAATTCACAATGTCTGAGAACCAATAAAAAATTATTGGGCATGAAATAATGCAGAAATATATCACATAGAAAAAGAAAAATTAATCAGAAATAACCCAAAGCTGACACAGATGTTAGAAGTAGCAACCAAGGTTATTAAAAGAGTTACTATAATGTATCCTATAGGTTGAAAAAGTTAAGATATCGAAGATATAAAAAAACAAAGAAACAAAAACACAGATTAAACTTCTAGATATGAAAACTGCCATGTTTAGGAAGAAAAATAGCCAGATGGGATTAATGGCAGATTAAAATTAACTATGGCACATCATAATCAAATTGCTCAAAGCTATTATAAAGAAAAATCTTAAAAGTAGCAAGACAAAAACTTATATACAGAGACAAAAAAAAAAAAAGGATAACATCAGTATTCTTTGGAAATAACACAAGTAACACTGGAGCATCATCATTAAGGTATTTAAAAAAACAAACAAACTCCATCCTAGAATTCTATCCCTGGTAAAAATGTCTTTAAAAATAAAGGTGAAATAAATATACTTTTTAGACAACTCAAGCAAAAGAATTCTTCACCAATCTACATGAATTAAAAGAAATTTTAAAGGACGTCATTCAGGTAGAAGGAAAATGATTCCATATGGATCTACGTAAGAATGAAGAGCACCAGAAATATATAGATAAATACCTATATAAATACTTTTCTTCTTATTTAAAACTCTTTAAAAAATAACTGACTATTTAAAGAAAAATAATAATATGAAAAAAGGGTGATGACAACAGCTCAAAGATAGGAAATGGGGAATGGAAGTACTCTATTGTAAGGTTCTTGTAATATACATGAAGTGATGTATCACTGTGAAAAGTTCAAAATATTTTCTACAGACCCTACAGCAAACACTAAAATAACAAAATAGTTATAGCTAAAAAGGCCACCAAGGGCATAAAATAGAATTATAAAAAAATATTCAATTAGTCCAAAAGGTGGCAAAAAAGAAAAAAAATAGGAAACAAAGAACAGATAGGATAAATAAAAAACAGCCAGTTGACAGATTTAGGCATAACCGTACCTATAATTTCATTAAACGGTCTTCCCAATTAAAAGGCAAGACCCAATTATATGTTGCCTATAAGAAATGCACTTCAAATGTAAAGATAAAGAGGTGAATCAAAGTACAAGGCTGAAAGAAGGATACACGGTGATAACATTAATCAAAACAAAGCTGGTGTAGCTCAATTAATACCAGACATAGTCATTTCAGAGCAAAACATAGTACTAGGCATAAAGAAGGTGTTTGATAATAATAATGGGGTGAAAGAGCACCCAACCCTGCATGTTTATGTACCTAAAAACAGAGCCCAAAATACACAAAGCAGAACCTGACAGCATCTCATGGAAAACAGACCAACCCACAGTTCCAGTTGGAGATTTCAGCATCCTTCACTTACTCATGGGTAGTATGGGTAGACCTAGTGTACACACACTCATGTTCAGAATATTCCTACGCCCGGAGTAACCTCTCCCACAAACCTTCAGCGAGGAAATCTATACTTGCATCGCTTGGTAAGCCTCTATGGCAGGGGTGGGCAAACTTTTTGACTCGAGGGCCACAATGGGTTCTTAAACTGGACCGGAGGGCCGGAACAAAAGCATGGATGGAGTGTTTGTGTGAACTAATATAAATTCAAAGTAAACATCATTATATAAAAGGGTACGGTCTTTTTTTTTTTTTTTTAGTTTTATTCATTTCAAACGGGCCGAATCCGGCCCGAGGGCCGTAGTTTGCCCACGGCTGCTCTATGGGCATCTATCACTGAAAACCACACATAAGGCTCCTTGCTGCTGACCTCATGATGGACTAGGGAATATGGGCGCTGCGCTGAGCAGGAAATTCTAGTTCTGGTTTCTTTTCTTCCGCTAAAAATCTTATAACTCAGCCAGATCTCAACTTTTCTTGACCTCAGTGACATCACATCTGATGAGGGGCTGGGCTAGGTTTCTGGTTCCCCGATTGCATCTCTACCATGAGAGGTCACCATCCCTGGGAGGCCTGCCTGCCTCGGATTGCATCTCTACCATGAGAGGTCACCATCCCTGGGATGTCAACTCAAGCCAGGCCTTGCACTCTGAGCCCCTGGGAGGCCTGCCTGCCTCCTCTGTGGGAAAACGTGTCTGCGGTGCTGACAGCCCTGCGGAGGCAGCTGCCCTGTGACCCTTTAACCTTCAAAATGGAATGAATGAACTCAGGTCAAACCTCTAACCAGTGGTGCTCATGGCATTTCTCCAGACCTCTTTCTCGCAGCCTTGGGTGTCCAGACCCGGGGGCCCTCTGCCTGCTGGGAGGGGGACCTACCCGAGGGGGGACGGCCTGCAGCGCGGTGATGTAGTTCTCCAGGGCCAGGCGGCGGCGGTCGTTGAGCATGGCTTCCACTCTGGCCATGTGCGTCTCCACCAACTGCTGCCTCTCGTTGGCGGCTTCCTGCTCCAGAGACTCCACCTTCTCCTGGAAATGCTGCCGTCCAAACACATGCACATGTCAATCGGGAACTGAACGAGTTGCATGGGGCAGCAAGTTTGAAATTTGTTTAAACGGACATCAAATTTCACTTCATTCAAAAATTTCATAATCATTCCCAACTTACACTTCTCATTATAATTCATTATTTTATGTGGCCCCTGAAGACTGATTTGACTAATGAAAATGTAGGATAAGTTTATGTATTCTTGAAACTCTACATTACATTGCATATCAAAAAAATATTCCTCTCTTAGTCAGAGTATTTTAATTTAAGGAAATGACCATGATAATCTCTCATTTACTTAAGGTAATTTTGAGAGGGGCTATAGTTAAAAATTCTAATTACATATATATATATTTTTTTGCCAGGGGAAGAAGCAGCAGAAGATTATGGCAACCAAAAAGATATATTATTGATTAAAAAGTAGACCGCAAATAACAATGTGAGTTTTATGGAAATGAATTATAACTTGAGCTAATTGGGAGCAAATATAAGACAGAGTTTAAGCAACTCAATTACTAGACAATGATGAGCAGTAATCCAAGTTGATGAGAATATGAACAATCACCAATGAGGTTCCAGCAGACGACAGGAAACATGAATGGGGGAGGGGGTTGCTGGCATGCACCTCTTATGAGAATGGGCTCAGGTTTTACCTGGATAACTGCTTTCTTATCAGCTTTAGGCAAGTTCTTTGCTTGATGTTCTGCCTCTTCCCATTCTCTCATGACCTACAAAATAAGGAAACATTTAAATTTAAAGTCAGTTCTTTTGTCAAAGACAGATTTAATGAGATAGATTATGTTTTTCTCCTATATTTGACATTGTACATAATTACTACATTCCAGTTTTACCTCAGTAATATTTGACCTCCCACTAAGATGTAAATCTATCCTGTTAGTACAATGATCGTAAATATTCAAATTTATTGCAGCAATATGGCCCTTTGAAACAAAGGTGGTCTTTTTTTTTCTTTTCCCGAGAAAATGCTGAAGGTCATTTTACTTGATGTGTACAAATGTCGACAATTCATAAAAGGCATCTATTTTCTGAACAATGCTTTCTAACATTAAATTGAACACATTGGTTTTAGTCTTTTGGGAAAGCAAGTTACAAAATTTCAAACAGTAGATGTGTGTGTGTGGGGAAGCACATATAACATTTTATGCTGTATAGACATACTGTGAACACAGCACCAAAAACGTAGTACATACTGGAGGGAGAAAAAGACAGAAACCCCGAGATCCAACCCAGGGTAATTAGGGCCCTTTGCTTGCCAACCCACACTATAAACAGCCCTAGATCCCTCTAGAAATTCTCAGAAGTACACATTATAATGCTCTGAATGCAGCAAAGAGTATTCTTGGCAAGTAATGCTAATTTAATGACCAGGCTCATCTGTTTTGTAGAAAAACAAAGTCTCCTCTCATCCTTGATGTTCACCTAGGATTTCCCCGAGACAAGTTCACTCACTGATCTGAATGCAGCACAAGTCTGCAGCTGTGCAAATTGTTGGAAGAAAACAGGTTGATATTCTTACCACCTACGGCTGCCTTTTCCTTTTCAAGTGAACTACTTGCTGTCCATTGGCGTGGTGTTTTGGGTTTTTGTTTTGTTTTGTTTTAAAGTGCAACTCCTAACTGAGCTAAGTAAAATGAAGAATAGAAAGTTCAAGAAAGCAAAATTCTGGTTTGTTAACAGATGTTTACTGGCAAACTCTGTGGACTTCCAAACCAGGAGACAACTTGATTTCTTTATTTATAGGTATTTATCCCTAAGGAATTGATTTTTCCGATGACCTTCATGATCACAAAAAACGGGGAGGTTTGGAATAAATAACTATGAGGTAACACCACATCAAGTCACCAAGTGAGTTTTTAATTAGATACTTATTGTGTATTAGCATTGATTTGTTGAATAAGATACAAGACAAGTGTCCCCATGTTGTTTTCATGAAATTATGGACAGAATAGAATGGGATGTATGCTATACTACACTTGACAAGCACATTAAAAATGACCTAAAGAGTTCGCAGCAAAATTGGGGAAAATGATCCATTGCTATGAAAAAGAACAGAACACGGAAGAACAGAAACATATTGTCCCAGATGCTTTGGTGTCTCCAAGAATTAATGAAGGGCACCTGCGGGGAGGGGCTAGGGAAGACTACTTTTGCTTTTATGGATGAGATAAGCCTTTCATTGCAAATATTTCAATTTCCTGCTTCAAGAATGTTCTCAGTGGCGGTACTCTACCATGAATTCTTCAGGCAGGAATCTCAAAATTAGTTAGAGAGAGAAGTCAAATGTTTCACTGGAAGGTGAGAAACTTATTTCCCAAATTAAATTGCACAATCTCACCTTGTATATTCAGAACTTTCATTTCGAGCAAAGAAATCATGAAATAATTAAGGAGATTTATTTAGCTAATAAATTGAAAATAAGCATTTCTAGAGAAATAAAATTTTGATTTTCAGATAAATTTAATTATATCCTACACCCTCGGAAAGAAAACAATTCACCTATAACATCACACTAGGTCTACTACTATAATATTACTGCCGACCTGCTAAATATCAGATCCAGTACTTAGTGCTTTACAAAATCTATGTCATTTAATTGATTCCTCACAACAGCCTGTGAGATTAGGCATGGCCACCCTTATTTTCGAAACAGGTTGTTACCCACTCAAGGTTATGCAGGAAAAAAAGGAAAAGGAAGGATATAAACCAAGATCTGTGTGGCTCTAAGTACCATGCTTTTGTCCCCTGTGGCCCTACAGGCAACGTTCTAAAATGGCAATTCTAGCAGATGAGCTCATTTTATTTATATTTGGTGACATGAGGAAGGGTCATTCCTAGATGATGATGCTTATCTTAAAAATAATACATTTAGAGAAAGGTCAACTTTCATTTTAAAGAACTTCTTTTTAAGGATACATTGACACTGATAAATTCATAAGTAATAAAAGAACTTATAAGCCATTCAGCATTTTATAGTTGATAGATTCTATTCATAACATATGGCAACAGAAATCTACAAATTTAGAGTTATCATAAACCACAACAAAAAACTGAAATACCAAAATTACCCAAATCCTCTGTATCTGTAAGAAAACAACAAAAACTACAATAAGAATTAATTTAAAGAACTACTTTTTAAAAAATAAGAAATGTTCAGGATCCAGCCTTTGAGGCTGTGGCCAATCTTCTTATGAAGCAATTTCCCACTGCATGGGAAAAGTACTAGCTTCATCTGGATTTATGGATCTTCAAATACTGGCAGTTTCATGCAGAGAAATGACAACTAATACCAAGAGATTTAAGAGGCAGGCAAGCTCAGAGTCAAACTGTCTCCAGAATTCAGTGGCACAGATCACAAAGATAAATGTTGATCTCAGGCATATCACTTTCCTATGACCAGCTGGATCTGGCTGGCTGCATTCTCTGCTGTAGGATAACATCTCTCGCATTATCTCAGGTATAGCTAATGGCTAAAAGATGAAGAAAATCTATTAAAACGTAGACAAACTAAGTCATGTGTTAAATAGATGTGCTGAAACAAAATTAAGTTCATATTCTGGGAGAGATTGATAATATCTAAAACTTGGGGAGCATTTGAAATCAATTCTCTTAATAGGCTCAAAATGATCAAGATACATTGGGGAAAATAACTCAGGATTTGTATTAGAAAAAAAAAGACTAAGTAAGGTCAAGAAAAGAAACACGAGGCTAGTAAGGTGATATAAACTTATAGGGACTAAAAGTTTACAATCCAGCTGGAGAGATAAGACACACACACACACACACACACACACACACACACACACGTATATAAAATAATCACTAATCACACACACACACACACACACACACATATGTATATAAAATAATCACTAAAAAATTGGGGATCAAATATGTCGAGCTGAATAAAAAATAAGAGCAATGACTGCTGGTCCCTTTGTGAGGATTATGTGGGGTGTAAGGAATGGGTGAGACTTATAATGTGAGGAGCAGTAGAAGGGCATTTCCAGAGGAAGTGAGTGCAGAGAGCGACGGGAAGGCCAACATGAGCTGAGCGCGTGCAGAGCAGAGGCCAACAGCAGTTTCCTGCTGCCTGTATGAGGATGGCAGCAGTTGGGGGCGGAAGAAAAAGTAGGAAGTCTGGAGTTGGGGAGCAGGGGGTTGGGGTGTGAGAATAGGCACTGGAAATGCCAAGCTGAGCATTCAGTATTTATTCTTGTTATTTTTCTTTTCTTTTGTCCCAGATGTGACTTTTGAGGGCAGTGGAAAGCCCCTGGAAGCTTCATAAACAAGAAGTGAGAGAGTTTAACTTTAAGGGACATCAGCTCGGCGGCTCTAAGTACTTACGCGTAGTTATCCTTGCTTTTGTAACAGAGATTACTTATCAACTTGTGTCTGTCCTAAAGAAAGATCCCATTTTTTCAAAAGAACTGGCTTCAGATGAAACATCACTATTCCAGTATAGCTAGCTTTCTATTTCCACTTGCATTTGAGTTTTCATTAAGGGCCAACTAGAACTGCATTGCATTCCAGAGCCCAAGTATTGCGATTATGCACCCTCCTCCCCACCCCCACCCCCACCCCCAATGTTATTATCCTAAGTAGTTCAGATATTGTGGTCACTCTCTTAAAAAAAAAAAGGAATTGTGTTGTGCCTTTCCAGATACATTACTAGCTCTATGTTTTACAACGTAGGTTCTATTGTGACTCAGGTATGGTGAGGCCAACACATCAGGAGACGACTACCAGTGACAAGATAGCTTCTTGCTCAGTTTTCAATGTGGCACATGGGGAAGCACCAGAGTCGGTCCGGAGGCAGAGAGCGAGGAGGAAACACGGGTAAGAACCTTTATGTGGTTTGGGAGGGAAGGAATGGGGGAGGCGGGGTAAAATGGCTAAGTGGACTTAGGATGGACTAGTTTGGATTTTGAGTGGCTGGTTTGCACGGGAAAGATGTGTCTGCAGGCCAGTCATTTGCTACCTCTAAGAATTGGGTCACCCTGGGAGGGGCAGACTCCCCAGGGTTAGTTAGGTCCCAGATATCAAATCATTGGAAAAGACAGAAAATAAAAAGGCATATCTACTATAGTCTACTAATAACCTATGTTAATCTTAAAAATATATATATATGGAACTAGATGAAATGGTTATTATGCTTCACTTTAGTTTTAAGTTTTTATGGTCTTATGAATGAGCTTTGTAAGAAATGATTGGTTCAATGATATAATCATCAGGTATTTAATACAAAAATATTCCTCAACACTAACTAAAGAACGTTTTAAGGGATTTTAATTTACAACTTGATGGTCACAGGTACTCTATATACACAGAGTAATAAAACCATCGAGAATGTAGTAGACATATTGAATTTCTGCTTACATAATCCTATGATACTTACTATACCTGGATCTTTACTAGGTGAAATGATCAGGAGGATAAAACCCTCCCCTCCAAATCAATACCTTATAGAAAACATTGAAAATTAAGACTTTAAATCTTTAAGAATCTGGATTAAATTAAAGACTCCTACCCACCCCTAGATATTTATTGGTCACTGAGCCCCCGTAGAGATTCTGAGGCAGAGGCCAGACCACATTTCCCAGAATTGTAGGGCTGAAGCACGAAAAGAGTCACATTACCTGGGACATCCTCTCTCGGTGCTTGGCCTCCAGCCTCTCTTTGGCTTTCTGGAAGTGGGCGTGTTCGTTCTCATCTCCAGGCGTCTCCAGGTACTTGTCCACGGCGTCAGGGGTGCTGGCTGCGGTGGTAGGAACTGCAAATGGAAGGGAACGAGGTTTGAGAAGAGAAGCAGAATATCCGATCGTTTCAAAGAAAGCCCTATTTTCCATTATTCCAGAACAAAGAGTTTAGTACAGAAGCACACACACGATGTTAATGCTGCTGAAGAAAATACCATGAGACACTCCCCAGCACAGCAAGATGTGTGTCACCCCACCCAAGACACAGGTGAAGGAAAATCTTGAAAATTGTCCGTTTTGTGATTATAAGTATTATGTTTCACGTTCTTTGCAAAACAATAGGCATAGAGCAAAACAGTTGGTGTTTAACACAGACATGTTGTCCTAAATTCCTATGCTTAGCGAAATTAACTTTTGTAACCTTGAAAGTAAACAACGGTATCCATCAATTAAGATCCCTACAAAACCCGAAGACATCTCAAAATTAGCCCATTGTAGAATAATTGCACCTCAGAGCAAAGGCAAATCCCACAACTGTGTATTTTAGATAGCTAGATTACAAGCCATCTTTTGTGAGAAAATATTTTAAACATTATTTAAAAAAAAAAGCCTCAAAAAGTCAATAAAGGCATTTTTGAAATCACAAAAAGACCTTTCCACTTGCACAAATGAGAACAAGTTCAAGTTCTTTTGGCATACTACACTATGGCAGAATGACAAATTTAGGCAAGTCACATTTTACATTTCGAATAAATAAAAATGTTTGGGAGTCATAGTCCCTGATCAGGATAGCCATAGGCTGTGTGTCAACCATCCATGGCACCCTCTTTGGAAAACTGGAATTATAATAGTTTCATATGAGTAGAAAAGTTCTCCAACTCTTGTGTTAGTTGAACTACAACTTTATAATAGTAAGAATAAAAAATTTATAAAGAATGAGCATGTGCAGTACATTGAACAAAATTACAAATATTTCAAGTATTAAACCTTTTTTAAGCACATCGAAATAAACACAAAGCCTGCATTACGTATTTATTCCATTTGATCAAGAAATACGTCTCTTTCGGTAAATCCTTGGTAACGACCTCTGTCCCTTCAGCTGAGGACTTTAAAGGAAAGCAGTCTCTCTTTTAATCCTTAATTCAAACGGGTAAGCCACTGATGCTAACCACGCACCTCAGCTAGTGTGAGTGAAGTTTTCCTGTATTCACGGCGACCAGCCAACCAGATCCCTATCCAGCCAAGGACTGAGGAAGGATGACACCTCTTGATATTTCAAAATGAATTTAGTATTTCATTACCACTACCCTGCAGCTGCTGAGGGGGAAGGAGAGAACATTTTAAGGAGGAGTTTGCGCAGAGAGCTCAGCTCATCTTCTGTTTCTCGAATATTCCTACATTCAAAAGACACTGTCATACCAGGACTGGCCGCCATGGTGTGAAGTCCATGGTGGACCAGAGACAGCACACCCAGGGTGGTGACAGGAGCTGGAACACCTGCGCCTCATGTCCCCACCCTTTCAAGGTGCTTCCTTTGGTCGCTTGAACCACGTAGGAAGGGAAAACAAACGGGCTTTAGGAGGGCTTATTTCTGTGTTGCTTTTTCAACTTCCACAAAGCAGTTTGTACTGTCCAGACACCTCTGAGGTTCCCTAGGTACTGTGATTTGGGCCAGATTTCCACGCTGGCCAGATCATAAAGCCTCCATTCATTAGTGAATACTGTGCCAGACACTCGACACATGTTCTCACTTAATATGTGGGGAGAAGAAAAAATCACCCTGCTGCATATATCGCACAGAGGGGAAATACTATCATTTAACACACTCACTCACATCCCCAAACACACACAAATAAGTGAATTTAGGATTAGGAAAACCATGAACAGGCTCTAAAGTTAATATTTAGAGTAGTAAAGGGCTAATCCATTGACTTGCCGAGGGCACTGGAAAGGGTTTGTTTTGGTTAAAGAATAATATGAATTGGCCCAAAATACCCTTTGTTATGACATCTGTCTGCCCCCCCCCCCCCGTATGTTTCCTGGTAAAGGACCTCTAACAAGCATTCACCAGCAGGATTCTGGAACAGGGGGCAAGTGAAAGATCCCCTAGACCTTGAATGTGAACAATCTTCCAGCCTCCAGCCCCTGCTCAAACATGTTCATTCATAACTTCTGCAAGCAAGCTTGCTGGGTCGAGTCACCTTTCCAAAGAAAACTAGACTTGAAACTCAGTGTTAAGCATTTTCTAGGTTGAGACCTCTAGCTGCCAAATCCTCAGCAGCACTCTCACCATCATATGCATGTGATTTTCACTTTCAGGTGACCTTCATATCAATTTTCTTAGTCTCTTAGCAGCCTGGCAGAACATGGCAGGGTGTACACCTTGAGCATGGGTGTCTATACGTAATACCACATGAGAAAAATACAACAGAAAAGCAGTTCCAGCTCCCAGCACATTACTGCCTCAAGGTCATTCAGCTTCCAAATCTCAGCGGAATTGTGAATGAGAAAGGCTTTTGATCTAAGCCTCAACCCTTTTTCTTTTTGCAACCCTGGGAGGTCGGAGGTTATCTGAGAAGCTGAGACAGTAGCTAGGATGTTGACTATGCTGCCTCGAGAGTGCTTGCTCATTCCTTTATTCCTCCAGGTAATATTACGGCTTCTACTTTCTGTGAGGCAGGTAGATGGCAGAGACCAATGAACAAACAAAGACCCTTGTCCTTGTGGAATTATGTTCTAGTCACTAGAATCTAGTGAGAGAAACAATCACCTCAAAAAATAGTAATTCACATTGTTAAAATGTGATTTGCATTATGGAGAGAAAGAAAATTAGAGGTGGAGGAAGGGGGTGGGGGAGGGGAGAGACCACAGCAGTAAGGAGGTGGCCAGGCTGGGCTAACTGAGAAGATGATGTTTGTAAAAGAAGCCAACCCCCCACCCTTCAGGTACCTGCTGTAAGAACAGGGCAGGCAGGTGAAGAATCTAAGGCCCTAAGAGGTGAGAGTGCCTGGAAAATTCCAGCTCTGGCCCAGCCGGTGTGGCTCAGTGGTTGAGCATCGACTCATGAACCAAGAGGTCCCCAGTTCAATTCCTGGTCAGGGCACATGCCTGATTGTGGGCTTGATCCCCAGTAGGGGGTGTGCAGTAGGCAGCAGATTGATGTGTCATTGATGTTTCCATCCCTCTCTCCCTCTCTCCTCCTCTCTCTCTAAAAAACAAAACAAAAAACATATTTAAAGGATCACTCTGCTAAGGGACTAAGCAGCAGGAAGTTCTTTAAAGAGTAAAAGACAAAAAGGAGGGTGGCTTGGAAAAGGACGGGGGGGGGGGGAAGGGGGGGGGGGGAGGGTCTCATTG
>NW_005355247.1:145844-181914 GCF_000412655.1 Myotis brandtii | reverse complement strand
GCTGCCTCCTGCACGCCCCCTACTGGGGATCAAACCCAAAAGCCTGGCATGTGCCCTGACAGGGAATTGAACCTTGACCTTCTGGTTCATAGGTCGATGATCAACCACTCAAATACTCATTTTAGTTCTGATTTTGTAATCACTGCATTGTACTTCGTTTCATATTCATACTCAAGACAGCAAGAATATGGAGTCCAAAACTAGCAACATCATGAAAAATTGCCCCAATCATTCTGATATTTGTGTGTTTCCTCAATCTCTAGGGTGACATATAAATGTATAATCATCATGGGCTCAGAATACAAAAAGAGGAATAATCCCACCCTCAAGCTGTGACCACCCACACCAGGCCACAAGGCGAATATTCCCCTTAAACAGAGGCCCATAATGGCATCAAGTCAATATACTAACATTCCAGGGGTCCTCAAACTTTTTAAACAGGGGGCCAGACCGTTGGAGGGCCGGACAATAGTTTAAAAAAAAACAACTATGAACAAATTCCTATGCACACTGCACATATCTTATTTTGAAGTAAAAAAACAAAACGGGAACAAATACAATATTTGTATTTGCATGTGGCCCGCGGGCCGTAGTTTGAGGACCCCTGCTTAGACACTAGCAGGAAAATTTGATTAGTTTCCTTTTGCTGGTGGAGAGGCAATGTATTACCTCGATAGCATTGACAATAGAAAATGAAAGTAAATGAAGACCCATATAAGTCATTGCCTTATCACCGAAAATGCTATTTTATACAGAGCTGGCAATACTGTCACTTGAAATGGCTGTGATTTATATGAGAGGGGGCTATGGGGATAATTTATATGGAGGTGAAATGTAAACCTGTAGAGAACGATTTTACGTGAAAATGTAATCTGAAAGCACAGCAGAGCTTTGCAGACTGCCACCTCAACTTTCTTTTTTTTAAAAAGGGCTCCATTTCTCTAATTCCAAAACAGCTACAATCCCCAACGCAGGCAGAACTCAAATATCTATCGCTGCCTCCCAGTCCGAGCTGGAGGAAGCATTTATAACATGAAAATAGTTTGTGATCCTTAAATGTGGTGGACACTCTCTTTAAAAAAAAAAAAGAACAAAGGCTCTTTCCCTGATATGCCTTTGTATCATAATGTTATAGTCTGTGCGATCATGGTTGGCAGACCATCAATGCATCATGTGGACACAAGATAATAAAAATGTAATCTATGCCGTGTTTACTCTATGCTAGCCAAGCTACATTTCTTTTTTATGTCTTATGGACACGGACTGACGTGGGAATTTTGTCAACTATGTGAAAGCAGCGTGAAAGGATGAATGCTGGTGCTATTTTTATTAATATCTACATCCTACTTAACACAGTGCACCAAAATGGAAAAAAACCCTGAGGTCTAAACCTAAAACATATCTATGAAGCCATAGTGATAATAACTGGCATCTAGACTTTCTTAACCCTCGGCTATTGCTTTTTCATCAATTTGTTGGAAGCAATTTTCAACTTCATTACGGCAGATCATAAAGGGGTGACCTGTCACGGTTGCTCAACACTCAACAGATGAGTTCAAAAAGTCAAAATCCTCAATATTGTCCACTTTCCTAGAAACTGCAGTAGGAAAAGCCAGACGGAACTGCTAACCTCTGTGGAGGCCTTAAAGGATGAAGCCAGTTTCATTTTATTCCAGCCTTCCACAGCAAGCATTCCCTCCCCATGTCTATTTTACTTTATATTGTTATTTAATCCCATCACATACTTGGGTTTCATGGCACCAATGAAACTGTCACATTATTAAAACAGGGTATTTGGTTTACTTTGTCGGCGTCCCTTACACCACCAAACTCATCACCAGCACATCCTGGGCTCAAAAGTAGCAGCTTTATTAAACCAGAGGTTGGCCTGCTGGTCTCTTTCTAAGTAATGTTTTATTGGACACAGCCGTATCTATTCATTTAGCCTTTGTCTGTGGCTGCTTTCACGCTACAACTACTGAGTTGAGCACTTGTAACAGAGACCATATGGCCTACAAAAGACTAAAATATTCACTCTCTGGCCTTTTAGAGAAAAATTTTGCCAACACTTTATTAAACTGCTTACTCTTCTCTGCAAATAGCTAAAGAATAGAGCACATATATGATGAACTTTTTACTTTTTTTTTTTTTTTACTTTCTTCTCTGCAAATAGCTAAAGAATAGAGCACATATATAATGAACATTTTTTTTTTTACTGTTCTGAGTAAATGAGCTTTTTGTTTTTCTTCTTCTTTTTAAATGCTGGTTTGCAGAGCAAATCAATTATTTTCAACGTTAGGGTTTCTCACCACGGTAGCTCAGAGGAAAGGGCCATTCTTTTGATCCTGATCATTTCTGGATACCAAAGATGTAGCTTCTCATACTCATTAATCTAATAGGTGTTATTGGCACTGATGTGACATATAATTTAATGCACCGCCATGTCTTTTAATGCTAGTAATTGTTTTTAATAATGCTTGGCAGTTTTATGAAAATGTCACAGTTCCATTAGAATTAGGGAATGTGGTAACGGAAACTAACAGTTGCTATTTTGCAATCGGAAGAACAAGTACGTCGCGGTGAAGAACAATGGTTCAAGTCTGGCCAAAGACTAAATGGCCCTGGCGTTATGACAGGACAACTCTGCTAGGGTGGCACATTCCATTCAAAGGCCACACAGTGAGTTATCTACAGTTTGCAAATTGTGAGATTCTGAGGCAAGAACCTTAGAATCTGGGGTGGTGGTTTCGCCTGATTTGGTATGTTCTCTGGAAGAGGACTAGTCTATTCTATCTGGGCCATGTGGATGGGAGTAGACATCAATTGTTTCCCCTTCCCCAGTCTCGCATGAGGCCAGATCTGCACCTGTACAGAGAAACTATGGTCATGAACATGCAAATAACAAGGCTACGCGGCATCTGTACAGACGTCGTTCTCTAGCACATGCAGGGATTCTGTGAAACAAGGAAGACATGAAACTTCTACCTTAACTTACAAATACTGAGAGCTATGATAGTGGTCTCACAAATTCAATTTCATAAACATCTACTGAGAACTGGAGGCTCCTGACATTCTAACACTTCAACGTGCCTTCAAGTGTACGGAAAACGCACATATTTACATCAGCCTTCTCATATCTCTGAATCAGGTGTGGGCACACTACCAGTCTACAGCAGAGGGTCTCAACTGGGGGTGATTTCAACCCCCACCCCTAAGGGCACATTTGGAAAAGTCTAGAGATAATTTTTAGTTATTGCAGCTAGGACGGTATTACTCCATGCACCCACAACCCAGAATTATCCAACCCAAAGTGTCAAGAGTGTTGAGGCTGAGACCTTGCTTTAGGTGTTGTTTCTACCACAACTCATCGCAAGGAAAGGAGCAACATGGGTCATCTGTCATTCTCTTTAGTCAGACCCCTTGGTGTGGTCAGCTGACTAAAAATTGGCCTGATGCTCTTTGTGAGATTAAATGCCATTAAGGAGTCAGTTTGTGAAAAAATACTACAAGCACAAGATCATAACAAACTAATTCATAAATATTGATGCAGTAGGGCTACTGTTCACAAACATTGCACTGGCCAGATTGAAGGTGAAACTTTTGCAATGTCCTAAACCCAAATGGGCAAACACAAAAGTAATGTCAGACACAATTCGGGTCTCACAGGTTCTTTCTCCCAAATGGGGAAGGGGCTTGTAAAAGGATCCAAATGCATATACAGTATATGAGTAAAATGAAAGCTCTTAGCCTCACACCTCTCCCCTTTCTATCAGTAATTTAGATTCTTCCCTATGATAAAGCCCCAAATTCAGTGTCCCTTAACATTACAATGTTCAAAATTATTTTCTATGACAAAGATTTGAAATGTAGAAATACCTAATTATAATAAGTCCTGACAGGGAAATTATTGTATTTATAACGCAGACCATCACACATTTTCTCTAATATGTGCAATCTTATATCTCATTTCACATTAATTATTTGACTAGCAGCAACTCAGACTGAGAAACCCGTAAATCCAACCACCTTCGTGAAAAGAGATACCCTCCAAGTAGGTTGGTTACGGAGCTCTTGGTTGGGGAAGGAGCCAAGTGCAAGCCCAAATCAAAGGGGCTTGTCCACCTTTCTAGTTCTGGCTCATTTTCTCCAACTCCAGTCTGCTGTCTGCGTTTGACCTCCAGATGACCATGAATTTTTCAATTCAAATGTGCAGCTTTGCTATAAATAAGATAGTATAGCTGTGCAGGCTATAAATAACTAGAAATTATATGCTTTCCCCAGTCTGTTTATACTAACATGGCAAAACCCTTCACTTGCTGTGACTGAACGGCCTCTGTAGGTAGATTAAGAAAATATAACGGCAAAAATCACACTTCACCCTCCTAGAATGGAAAAGAGTCAGGATCCCAAACACACTACAGATAGATGGAGAAAGTTACTGGGACGGAGAAAATTATAAAAAAAAAAGTTTCAGTGTCTGTTTGGAAGAGTTGAGGACACAAGTACTTCAAGAAAATAAATTTATCAAGTAATAATGTTCATTTCCATTACCTAATGAAAGTGGGGAAATAATAAAATTATTTTGTATGCTAAAGTGATATAAAATAAAACTTAGAGTAAAAATAATTGTTTTGTAAAAGGGTTGAAAGACATTTAATTCATTGAGGCACGCTATATTCATGGCATTTATGAAAAATGTTTTCAATATTTTCCATCCACTTTCTACTATCTACTGTATTCTTAAAATGTGCTTCTGAACCTCAAATATTATTTTTCTAATACAGAAAACAATGTCAGAACCAAATAGTTGGCCATTTGGAGCATGGGGCACAGCCATAATATCATTTAGCTTTTGACCTGGTCCTGCCATTTTGATGGCTGGGGAAAAGTCACTAAACTCTTAAAGCCTCATTTTCTCCTGTGCACAAAGGAAATGAGGAAAATGCCCACAGTGTTCCTGAGAAGAATAAATGGTCCATGAAAATGCCACGCAGATCAATGTATTATCAATCTTACATGTAATATCTATATTTCCCCCTACTCTTTCTATGTCTACTCACTTCCAATACTTGCAATGCTCTTAGAAAGAATGCGTTTTCACAATAGGAAATATATTTATTGCGGTAGTAAAAACCACTCTCTCCAAAGTTATACATAATTTGAGTGCATTTGAATCTTATGAAGGCCAGTAAAAAACTTTTCTGCTAACATCTTTTGTAAATTACATAATTCTTCAACTATCATTTTTTCTTTTTTAAAAAAGATAATTGTTTTAATCGATGTTAAGACTAGATTTTTTTCAGGATAATATAGAAAAATGCTAATTTTCTGTTGATTACCAGAGGGAGAGGAGGGTGGGGTGAGGTATACACACCAGTACCTGTAGTTAGTACAATGCATGCGCATTGCATATTGTTTCCTAGGAAACAAGTCACTTATAAACATAGCCTCTTGCTAAACCATGGCACCTGTGAGCTTTAAGAAACAAAACAGTGATGCCAAATAAAACACAATAGCAGTGTTGTATATACAGTATTTTATAGAACTATACTAACTAAAAAGGAACCTGATCGGAAATAGAAGCAGCTTAGTCAAGACCCTTAGCTGGACAGCTGAAGTTATCTGGCAAAATCAGACATCATTTCAAGCAAGACAATGGAAATAGACATTTTATTCAAAGACAGGAAGGTGTTCAAGAAACACAGAACCATGCAAAGAAGGTGACGATACTGGACTTAAAACCAGCCATGCAATGTACTCCTCCCCTCCTTCCCCTTAAGTGAATTACAACGTACGTTTAACAGGATCTCGGGGAAGAGGCTCCTGGGTAGTCTTGAGTAAACTTTGGGACACTATGGAGAAAATAAAAGAACATAACTAAAAACAAAAATAGAAACATGGAATGAAGGCTGAAACTCACTCACATGATTCCACTAACCAAAGGAAAAATCAAAAACAAAGTCACAGAATTAAAAACAAAAACTAAACAAATATCCTGAGTTTTGGCCCCAGCATGGACCCAAAGTCAACAGATAAACATAAGATATGTTTGCACAATCACATCTTGGAATCCTGGGTACTTTGTTTCTGATAGTACATCCAAGTCCCCTGTTGAAGGGTGACCCCTGGCTCCCATTCTCCCCTAGCGCCCAGCATCACCAGTTCCCTTCCACCCATTCTCCATGGCATCTCTATCGTTTTATCCATTCAGAGGGCGGCCTCCAGCTCTCAGCTCTCGGCTCTCGGCTCGGGCTATTTGTTGAGGCTTGAGGTTTCACTCTTCACTTATTCGTCCACCTTTCTAACTGACCCTCAGCCTCTCACGTTTACTTTCTTGATAAATTATTCTGTAACCCACTTCCCCTGAAACTGAGCACTGCCTGGCTTATCCATTACATCTCTGTTGGGGGCATGAACCTTTTGTAAATCTCAGCAAAATGATTGCCATCCAGGGCGCCTCCAGAGGCTCCATCTGAACTCTGGTGTCCGCTGGCTGCTCATGGTCTGAACCAAACCAAACTGATCAAATGGAGAGGGTATGTGTAGGGGCTGCCATAGGGTTTGCTGCTGCTGTTGTGTGTGTGTGTGTGTGTGTGTTTGGGGGAGGGGGGTGGAATTAGTGTTTCTAATTCTTGAGGTAAATCCATCACTGCTAATAATTTTTAAAAACCCTTTCTTATACGTTATATGCATACATATTTATAGCTGTCCCCCCAAAAAAATAAAAATAAAAAATCCACCTTGGAAAAGAAGGAAAAAGTTGGAAATATGCCAGGAAATCTCCCCCAGCAGCGAAACCAGTCAGAATCCCTTTCACAAGGGCCCTTTGTTCAGAGGGTCCAGGCGACAGAATCCCCTACATGTTCCGGGTTACCTGACCTAATTAACTTCTTGGTTTGAAACTGATGGAGTTGTTTTGTGCTAGAAGCTTCAACCATCCAATCCGAGCCAGGAAAGATGCCCGTGGGGCTGCCAGTTCCTACACCTGTTCTCACACAGGACAGCTCTTCCACAGGAGACCAACGGGAACTTTTCCGTCACATTCCACTGGGATCCTGGGCTTCACCAGAGAAGGTCATAACGGTGCAGGTCCTGCTTTTGTTTAGCTTAAGCCTCTGTTCACACCAGGAAACCATTTATATAATCCCCATCACCCGAGGCAGGAAACAGTGATGTTACCCTCACAAAGAGGGGAGAAAAGGCAGGAGTCTCTCAAACAAAACAAGTCACAATTATTGATTTTAATCTTCAATTGATCAGGCTGCATAACTATTTCTTGAGTAGTTAAAACTTCCTCCTCACGAACAAAAAGTCAATAAAATAAAGTTGGGGATTTAACGTGGGAGGCTGTTGAGAACAGAAGTCCGGATGCCCGCCGTATGACTTCCTGAGACCTACGTCTGTGGAAGGAGTTTCAACTCGCACTAAAGTCACCTCGACTTCATTTATTTATCCCCCAGAATTATGACCAGCTTCAAGTTCAAGAGAAAAGGCTTTGGAAATGATATTCCCTGAGCCTTATGTCACTGAAGGTTTCTAATTTAAGTCAAGAGTTGTCATCTATTTCCAAGAGAAGACATATAAACCCCCCATTGCAAATGTCCACGTGTGAGGTCAGGGGCCACAGGGACATGGCCCCCTTCTGACATTTGAAGGGCATGTGCTCAATTCAGTCCCATTCCCTCTCCAACCACAATAAAAGTCCCACGTAATGAAATAACTCAAAAGTACTCAGTCACAGCAAATAGGCCTTACCAATGCAACCGGAGCATCATCAGCCGGGCTTGCAGTGGTAAGCCTTATTTGCACATGTGGTGCACATGCACAAACCCCCCCCCCACACACACACACGTACACAGACAAACACATATGTATACATTTGCAGAAGAGCTGAGAAGGCAAAACAGCAACCCCAGCTTGGCTTAGAGAGAAGCACTCGAAAGTCCCTAGAGACTGCAAGACGTGTGCACCACAGCTAGTCAAAGGACACACCATGGCCATGCTGTGTTAGAGAGAGACGGAGATGTGTGCTCATGGTCGGACATCTTGGAGGAGATGCCCGGCCATTAAAGAGGTGGACAGAAATGGGGTTAGTGGTGGCAACAGACCCGTCCCCAAGAACCAGGAAAACCAATTTGTTACAAGGAGCAGAGTCAGTGGCGAGAGAGACGAAAGGTGGCCAGGCTGGAGGAAGGTCCACTTACTGACGCTGCCACACACGGCCATGCAGTACTCCTCTGTGTCAAAGTTGTTTCGGTTGCCGCCACAGCCGCCGTAAAAGAAGGGGGCGCACTTCCCCTCGGTCACATCAAAGTACCAGCGGGAGATCATTGCTCGGCATGGCCCCGTCTCGGCTTGTTCAGAGCACACCTCTAGTCAGAGGAGATGTGGGGAACCACATTTAGCATGAAAAGGTACCGGCTCGCTGTTCACGCACATGTTCACTTTCTTAACGCATGAGTCCTCCCCGGGGTAACTCGCATTGGGTTCATCGGGCAGTGTCTGCCAAACCTTTACGGAGGAATTTAATGACCCAGCAGGATTACCTCAGAAACAAAGCAGTGCATTCAGAGCTGGTTTAATGTGCAGCTCTCCGTGGTAATAAGAGGGTTCCAGCTGAAGGTGAACCAATCTTTCAGCTGCTTTTAGATTAATATGAAAGGCCTCGAGGTATCTGCACATCAAAACATTTCTTCACTTTGAAAAATAAACTTTTCCTTTATAATAACTTGAAATTACTCTGCAGGTAAAAGGATTGTGTCTGGTGAGGATGCAAAAACTTTAACCTCTCACAAATATCTGATTTTCTTAAATAACAACTGCCTTGACTTGAAGCACAAAATAATTACACTTATTTTGAAGGTGATCCAGTTTTCAGCTGTCCAATGACTGATGATATTTGAAAGTATATGTAATATCTGTCAATGTGACTTAATGTCAGTTACATTATCTCTAATTAAAAAAACACTATTATTTGTATATTTACCTGTCCCTTGAACAATAATGTTCCAAACAATAAAACAGAATCAAGCTACTCTAATTTGTTAATACAAACCATGCATTGTTTTACATTCAAACACATCTTACCTGTCACCATGCTTTGACACCCTCCCTAATTCCTGATTGACTCAAAGTGTAGCAAACACTTCCATTTTACTTTGATTAGAATAAGAAACCTACCTCCCTTGTATATTCCATGGAAATGCCAGGATGTACTATCAGGCTGCAGGCAGGATTACAGAGAGCCTGCTGATACCTTAGTAAACACAAGTGTCTTGGCTTATTCTTAACAGAACATGGAAAGCAACCTTCTTCTAAAAGATAAAAGCCATGCAAAACCCAGAGCTTCCAAATGAGGAGTATTCAAGCCTGACCATAATCAATTACTCAAACACAAAGATCCACAAGGAGGGCAAAGAGAACTACTGTTGTGCTTCCCCATACACACCACTCATTGAGCTTTCCAACCAAGGCAAAGAGCTGATGGCAAAACCACAAGCTGCTGCCATCGTGATGGTGTCAACAGAGTGGGGAGGGCCAGTGAGCCCTGAGCCCCAGAGATGAGTGTCAAACTCTCTGCAGGAGAAATGTCCGGGGTACAGCTATGCAAGACGACTCCAGCTCTCTCAGATGGTTTTCAGATGGAACCAACCACCAGGCTCCAAGACAAGTTCAATGTCACTCATTATCAAATCATCTCATTCAGGACTGTTGCTTTGGAAGTCCATGCTCTCCAGGCAACACAATTTAGTTGTTTTTATGCATAGAATTCTCTTATAAGACAAAAATCTGCCAACCTGTTGAGGTTAAGTATCCCACCCACTAGGCAATTCGATTTATCTTCCCCCAATTAAAGGACTAGCATTCTGACTTCTAAAGGGTAAGTTAGTTTTGGGGGGTCTAATCCTCTCTGAGTTACTGACAAAGCAGCTTCTGGGCTGCAGTGTGAAAAAGCAAGTCCCACGTGTGGGGTATCTGCCAACCACGGCCACCAGCTGTCTCCACTCCTGGACTTTATATCTTTAGTTGTAATAAATAACAGTAGGTTGGTTTTCCCCCTTCTCTGTATCTCCCTCACCAATTTGTACACATGCATGTAAATGTTTCTTTTTCTAAGAGGCGATAACACTTCTCATTCATCTCTTCCTCAGGCAGTACTGATTCCAACAAGACTACAAGGCAATGGTGTGTTCTGAGACTCCACTTGGTTGGCGTTGGCACTGGAGTCACAAGTGGCCACTCCCAAGGAAGGCACAGAATGTATGACCCGAAGTCACAGGAGCACAGGCAACAAGTCACCATGCCTCAACAATGCAAGCTGATCCTCCCATTTTATACCTCTCAGAGCACCAAACACGTGTCTTCTGACGCCTGTCTGCCACAGGCCCCATTACACATCACAGCTCTGCAGGGCAGGAAGCATGCCTTTGCGGTATCTCCTATGCACTAAATAAAAGTGGTAGAATTTCAGGTGGGTGCAAGTAATGCGATGAAAGAATGATGATCAAAGGAGATAATCTGTGATAGACATTTGCCTGGTGTAAACTAGTAACAATTTCTTACTTCTGATAGAGGCAAAACCTCTTGGTCCAAAACTCAGATGACAAAAGTATATTACAATATACTTTTGTTTTCCTATACCAAGCATGAATTATAATGACACATCCATTTTTTATAGTATATTAATTTTACTTTTCTTCTGTCTTTCTCTAAATGGCTATGAAACCCTTTGTTATAACTAATGTGTAGAGCCCCAATCACTAAGAAAAAGCATCCAGAACTCAAAATCCATTTATATGCCAACTAAGGAAACAGAAAGAACTACAAGATGGGTCCCCTATTCTTGCTGAAATCTCCAGAGAGAGTCTTAACGCATCAATCAAAAAAAGCAATGAAAGAGTGACAAAATCTCCAACTGGAGAATGTTTTGTTGGCTCTTGAGACATTATTGCAGCTGCTGAACTCCTGACCTGGAATGGCCTCAAATAGCGTCATGACTTTGGTGTGGACATTGGGGACAATGTTTCTATGCCTTTTTGATCTTTGTAAGGTAGGTCCTTGCTGAGATCTGTGCTGGTTTCAACACCAAACTGCATTTGGTAAAAACCAGTATTACACAAACGCAAGGTAGAAGCAGAGCGAGAGCTCCCTACATTATATAAAATGATTATGTAATTCACTGTTCAAAATATAATGCTTAATCACAAAATATTAACTCTGAATGGATTTCAAATTGGAGCAATTTTTTGTGGACAACCAAAATTAGAATGCTAATTTTACACTTTTAAAAAAATTCAGCATGAAGACAGCTGTGAAAGTGTCAAGCTAGGATGGGGAGAAAAATCCCCACTTTCAAATATATGATAATTATATTGCCATTTTCAAAAGCAAAGTTAACAGATTAGCAAATAATTAGCTTCAAATAAGCACTAACTGAAGGATAATTTTAGAATAATGGAACGCTTTTTATTATTTCATTTTAATAATTAAATTTTAATTATTCTCAGACTATAGGAGTGTATGTAAAATAAAAACCTGTATTACATGGAATGTATAAAGTTTAAATTTACAAATAGCAACCACTTGAATAATCCAACTTACTAATCAAACTAGAGTTATTTACAAAAAGCTAGGAATTGAATATTCTGATATTATAAAAAAATTATGAAGCATACAAAAAAGTTATGAAGCATAGTTTCTCCAAATGCTGCAAGAATATATGCACAATTAAAGTTCATACAAATATATCTACATTCCTTGAGTTAAAATTTACATACTTTGCAATTTTAACATAGAAAGGGTAAAGGAAAGAAGACAAATATAATTTGATCTCATAAGTCAGCTCTTTAATGTTAACAATAAAATAAAATGAATATAATGACAGGGATACTGAAATATACTAAATATGCTTATCTATACTAATAAAAGGGTAATATGCTAATTAGACTGGGCAACTGGCCATCTTCCCGATGTCTGAGTTCCTTCCGGACAAAGCCATGGTGGTGGGGGCCAAGGCAGAGGCAGTTAGGGATGATCAGGCCGGCAGGGGAGGCCAGTTGGAGGCAAGATCAGGCAGGCAGGCAGAGGAAGTTAGGAGCCATCAGGCAGGCAGGCAGAGGCAGTTAGGGATCAGGCAGGAGGCAGGCAGGTGAGCGGTTAGGAGCCAGCAGTCCCAGATTGCAAGATCTGGACTTAATCCCTGTGGGATTGGGCCTAAACTGGCAGTCAGACATCCCCCAAGGGGGTCCCTGATTGTAGAGGCTGCAGGCTGGGCTGAGGGAACACCTCCTACCCCCGTGCACAAATTTTGTGCACCAGGCCAATAGAATTAATATTTTGAATCAGTGTTTATATATCTACCTAATCATACAATCTATTAAAAATGAAAACAAATGACCCCAATATCATTTATACTAACTTTAGATTTTAGCCTGATTAAGTTATTGCTAGTAGTGCTATAGGATGAAACTTCATGAGCCTAAGTTATTAGAACTGATATTATATTCTGTTAAAGAATGAGTAGACAGATTGTGTTTGATTCTTATGGATGAAAATTTTTTAAAAAATCAACACACTAGAAAATTGGCTATTTTTTAAGAATTAGAATTTTTTTTTCACAAAGTAGATACTTTTAATGGAAAAGAGAATTTATAATGTGCTTGCAAATATGAGCAAGTAGTCATAAAAAACACAGCCAATAGAAAATTCCTCTGATCAGGGCAATAAGTTGTCAGATATTTATTACCTGCTAATCATATTTTACTGAAAAGAGGCATGTAAAATTAGGCAAGCAGGCTCCAACTAAAGTCTCATGACAAATCTCATGTAAGCCTGAAATATGGGCTGAAATATATAAACAAATGAAGGGAACAGCTGTGCTAGTAATGAAATCACTGACTCATTATGACGAGTGCTAATTTGTCACGGAAGTCTCTAGAAGATATGTGCAGTAGACTTGCCTTTAACTGAATTGTGTTGATTCTCTTGGGCTATCCAATACATCTATCACTCTAAATATACCTGACCTGATTCTCATGTCCCTCCATGATGGAAGGCTATTTATAAAACACCACCTGAGGAGATGTACTTGCAAAGTACACATCTAGACTATTAATCAGCACTCTTGTGTCGATGGTGTTGGAAAGCACTGACAATAGAGCACCACTATGACTTCCCGATACCTTTGTTTCCTCTTTGTTGTGGAATAAACTTGTTTTTCTCTAAGCTGTGTGGCTAGTCTGAAGCCCAACACAGTATGACTGGAAGCTCTAAACTCTGAATGAGACAGGAGAAAGTGATTGTTCTTATTGAGTCTGAGGGAAGATGTGGTTGTCTGCAAAAAAACAAAACACTGATTTATACTGTTTGGCAATGTCCATGGTGTCAATACTCCCTCCATTGGAATGTCACGCTACCAATGGCTGTGGCTCACAAAATTCTTCAGTACTTTCATATCAGCGTTTACAGGCTAGTAGGAGTTGGCTGTGCCACACCACTGAGAGGCAATGGGGCACAAATGAAACTAGAAACAATTATATAGGGAGGGAAATTCTAAGTATTTTCTAATTTGCTTGGTCTTAACAGTTGAATTATTACAAAATTTCTTAGTGCATAGACATATCAGGGTTCTTTCATGCTTGGGGACATTTGATAATATATTAAGAGCAACACCATAGATAAGGAAGGTTTTCCCTTTTAGTTTCTTAGTCCCTGCCTCTACCTCCTAAATCTGCACAGTATGTGGGACATAAAATGCTACTAGAGACTATTCCTGGAACAGCTGCCCAAGGACCAGTAGAGCCAGCATCACCTGGTTCTCAAGACCCACACCAGACCTACTGGTTCAGGATCTGCGTTTAGCAAGTGCCCGGGTGACTTGCATAAATATTGTTTGAGAAGCACCATAATCAACCACACCTTCTTTGTGCAGTCGAAATGTCAAAAATAGACGGATGAGATTCAATCACTTTGTAAGGACCAGAGGGAAAGGATTAGTAAAAAGGTGCATAGGTTTTAGCTTATTAAAAGCAGCTCACCCATATCTAGTGAGGGACATAACATACTTTGGTAGAGTTGTAAGAGTCAAATAAATATATGTATCAGAAACTTAATTTTGCCTTGAAGTTCTGTCTTAAGCAACATTAAAGCAGCTTTAATACGTTTGCCCTAAATCCAATACCAATAGTAATTGTCTTACTCATATTTAAGTCTATGAAAACTCAGACTTCTCAGAAATCTGAACTTAATATTGTTCTTGCAATATGCCATAACACTAGAAATATCAAAGCTTTTATTTTCATTGGGAAACATAATGAAGAAAGCTGACAATCCAGGCAAGATCACTGAGCATAGACTGTACCTCTTTTATACCACTTCTCTTATTGCAAAAAAATAATGTGGATGCCGCATTTAAGCCTTTTATAATTAAAATGACAATTTGTTGGCTTATTGTTGGCATTTCTAATTCGTAGTAAACATTACTTCTCTGGAGGATCAGAATACATAGTGCTTATAACCATGACAACCGTAGCACCTTGTCAGCTGAGCACTTACTGTCTACCAGCAACTGTACCAAATATTTCCCATGGATAACTTCACTCAATCCTCACAAAATGATTAAAATGAGGTAGGTACTATTATAAACACTATTTTACAGAGGGAAGCAATGAGGCCCAACTGTTATACAATTGATACAAATTTACATAGTACGTTGTAGCGGCAAGATTCGACTCTGGGAAGTCTATTCTTGTAAAACAAACTGAAATACCATGGGCCAGGCATATATGCGGTCAGTACCTAAAACGAATCATCTAAAGTAATTTTTACAACAAACATGCATCTACACTACACACGTGAAACAGACTTCCAAGGTTACTTAACTGGCCCACGCCCACACAATGATCAAAAATCCTCTCTCAGATTTTGGACATGCTTCAGTAGGAAATGGTTGAGCATTTTGATGAAAAATGTATATGAGTACGTTAAAAATTCATATTACACTACTACAATAAATGTTAATAATTTTAAACAGTTAAGATTGTAAACTTTTTTCTTTTCTGTATAACAGTGGCTGCAATATTAATGCCTGAAATTTTCAATATTAGAGCTTATTTTTAAAAATTCAACATTGAGATAAGAACAATTTTCGGAAAGTATCTGAGATTTTAATGAATGTATAACTGGCATACTATGGAAAATTAGGCAGAAAGTATTAATTCTTAAAAGTTGTACCCAGAAATCATATAAAGCAGGTGAGAATACTGGTTAGAAAATATTCATTATACTATTGTATTAAATTGTTAAGTTCTAAACCTGAATTTCAATAAAATTTTAAAGCTAAAAACATAAAAAAAGAAAACAAAATGAAAATAAAATAATCCTCTTAAACACTCTACTTAGTCTGCCTCTAACCAAAACAAAACTACCTTCATGAAATGAACTAGACATACAGTATCTGAAATATAAAGAGCTTCGAAGTATTTTCCTAATGATCAGTATCAGAGGTTTTTTATAAAGGCCCATATAGCAAATATTTTTAGCTTTGCGGGTTATACTCTGCTTCTGTACCATGAAAGCAACCACAGATAACATGTAAACAAATGGGTTGCCTGTGTCCTAGTACAACCTTTTAGTTAGATTACAGCAGTCGCCAACCTTTTGGACCTCACGGACCACCAGTGGTCCACGGACCACTGGTTGGCGACCACTGAATTAGAAAACATGGCCATAGTTTGCTGATTCCCAATCATTATGCTCAGTGTGAAATAACAGTAACATGAATATATGCCTATAGCAAAGGAATACACATTTATAAGGGAGCACGGGGTAATCTGAAACAGTGTGTATTTACAAGCAAAACAGCAAAGTTTTGACATGAGTGTAGCAGCTTTGTCGCTACCGGCAATTTAAAAGAAAAGTCTCTAGGCCTCAGTGGCCTTGGCTTTAAAGGGGGAAGTAGTTTCTACCACACAGCAGAGTTACAAGGATTCAGAGACAGAACCATCACCCTAAAGGGCAAGGGGAGTGGTGATTCTGAAAACACAAGAATCCCAGCCCCATCTGCCACAACCCTGTCAGGGCCAACTTCCCATTACACCTTCCTTCCACTGTGCCCAGCAATCAGCAAGGACATAGGGACTATCTGCCCAGTAAGTGAACATAAGGGGGAAAAACAGTTATGCTGGATGGACAAAACTGGCTAGATTACATCAAAGATTAGGTCATTTATTACAATATACATGTTTAAGTGAGAGTTAAGTTCATGAAATTAACCCTGATGCCAGAAATTACCCTGACGTCTTGGGTGGGTCTATGGAGTGTAATTCCTTCTCAAAACACAGAAAATTAGGAACAAGTGTCTAAATACACTATTGCTTTATTCAAATTGGTATTGGCTTATTAGATCAATATCCAAGTTTATTTTTATTATTTTAACAACTCAAAACAATGAATCCTAAAGCCTAATGGATGTTGCAGTGTGCGCTCTTCCAAGTAATACCTTTCTCTTCTGTAGTCAGTAACACGGTTAGGACTGATATCTTACACTTTGACGTCATTGCTTCTGATACAAAATGGCTGGAAATTTTATGACCCTGCTGAAATGTCCCATATTTTACTTCCCTCTGCCTATTCCTTTCAAATTTTAACTGGTTACAAAAGTATTGAGTTTTTGTGTGTGTGTGTTCTTTTTTATGAAGCACAATAAGGACTCATGTCAGTGGCAATGTATTGGTAATGAAGAAACAATTTTCTTATTAAGTACGGTTGTAAATCACATTTTCTCTCAGGCACTGAAACATAAACATTGAAAACTAGATTATAAGTCTCTTTCAGTCTCTCTTCTTTGCAGGTCACTTCTGGTTTTCATTTTCAGCACAGGAGCAGGCTACTTGTAATTAGGGTTTTGTAAAGTTAGGCATCGCCCATGCATTGCCTTTGGTCTCCATCAGGGAAGCACCATTACTCCTCTCCTATGCCAAACAAAGGAGGGAGAAAACGGGTTTTGTGGAGGAAAAGGGCTCTAGGTAGCTGGCCCCTTCAATGTTACCATCCCAAACTGTACTCCTTTATTGAAATTAGCTGGGAATACAGAACACTCTCTGATATGGACACAATATACCATAACATGTCTCTCCCCTGAGGCCTCCTTCCCAAGAAAGACTTGCCTCCATTATAAGTTTTGGCCATTTCAGGCGTCTTAGATGGGGGTGCATGAATTCCCCCTGAAGGCTCTTCTATTTCTGGTATTAACAATCAGTACCTTTAAGTGACCAGGCATTTGCTTTTAGAAAGTTGTTTTCATCCTCTTCTTGCCATCAACATTATTAACTTATCTTTTAAGGCTAGTTTCTTATCATAGCTCTACCCTGAAGATTTTTATAATAAGTAAGTCATCTTTTACTTGCCTCTGTCTTTCTATAGAAAATATAACATATGTCCTTTCAATTTCTATGTTAATCTATATATATAAAAGGCTAATATGCAAAGTGTCCCTGCGGGAGTTTGACCGGGAGACTGGGAGTTCTATCACTTGCTATGATGTGCACTGACCACAAGGGGGTGGCATAAAATGAAAGAAGGCCCCCACCAGCAGTCAGGGAAGGGAGGCCCCAGCTGGCAGCTAGAAGGCCCCGATCAGTCCTGATCGCTGGCCAGGCCTAGTGCACCAGGCCTCTAATATAGAATAATGTTACATTTAGAGGGAAACTGAAGCAAAAAGAACTGAACATATTTAGAACATAACATAACAAGACTGTACTATCGCAAGAGAATTCTGTCTTGGTCTGCATATGGGCTTAAGTTTGTGTGACTGATTTTCATTGTACTACATGAGTTATGTCAATTCCTATGAATTTTCATCATATGATCCACCGAGTCTAGAAAATGGCTTATACCAAACAGGGGCTCCAAAAGCTAATGCTGAATAAATGGGCATTAATTATTATATAAATTGCTGTCTTGATGGAGACACAAGAACTTCAATGTTACTGCAGATTACTAGCTGTTGTTAATTTGTAGTCACATGCCTTTCAGGTTTCAAAAAGAAAAGCCCTGAAAAATGTCTTTCACTACTAGGAAAATAGAAGCTAACAAGTTCATTTGGCCAGATCTGCCACAGATAGTCCTACTAGGTGTATGAAAAATATGTGGAAAAGGATTCCCGAAGCAGTGGATCAAAGTGTGCATTTGCTTACATGTGTATCTACTTACACAAGCACGAATGTGCTAAATTGGATATAAAGTTGTCATTAAGTAGGGAATGATAAAAAATCCATCTTAGACTATATCTTTCTTTTTAAAAAAAATATGCAATACCTACAATGTTTTAAGCTAACTCTGAGCATTCAACTCAGAATAATCTCAGTTTTAAAAGCTACAGTTGAAGAAATGCAGAACCTCAAAACACTACGTTAAGTGAAAGAAGCCAGACACCAAAAGCCCATGTAATCCTTCTTATATTAAATGTCTAGAAAAGGCAAATCTGCAGAGACAGAAAGAAGATAGTAGTTGCTCAGGGCTGGGGTGAGAACAAGGATTAACTATGAATGGGTGTGAGGAGGGATCTTACTGAGATGATGAAAATGTTCCAAGATTGGATTATGATAATGGTTGTACAATTTGGTAAATGTATCAAAGCTGCCGAATCACACACTTATACACTTAAAATTAGTGAATTTCATATGTAAATTGCACCTCAATAAAGTTATAAAAATGCAACAAAGAGAAGATACCATAGTGATCATTAGGAATCTCCGTGAGGCAGAGAAAATATCCCATTTTAATCTCTAAAATATAACAACAGAGCCAACATAATTTTTACCTTAATAAAAAGCGAGAGGAAGACTTACACTGTTGTAATATTTGGGGGTAGACATTAAAAGTATTTGCAATATATCGAAACTCACTAACTCCCTCCATTGTCTCTTGATCTAATTCTAGGACTATCTTTTACTACCTGTAAAACATATAAATACCGTTTAAGAAACTCAATCCAAGAACTCACTAGTTGCTACAATAACATTTGGTTGTTTACCGAAAGCTCAATGCTTGCTTTTATTTCATTGGGACAAAAAGGAAGCCTTGGAGCTCATTCAGTTCCCAACATTCTCAATAGGAGTATCCATTAAACAGAGAAAGAAAGTCAACCTCTCCGAGAAGGCACGGTCACGTCCCAATAAAATAAAGACAACACAAATCAGCCAAGTTAAATTCCACAGCAAAAAATAATGTTATATTCACCGAATATCCCTTTTCTTCTTTCATGCAATGTAATTGCAACTACTCACTCAACTCATATTTATTGAAACTTTCTATAAGCCAGGCACTCTGCGCAATACTAAGTAAAATCTAGTCCTTGCCCTCAAGCTCATAGCCGAGGTGGTGAAAGAGGTAACACACAATCGAGTGTAATACACACCCACCGCCAGGGAAATACCAAGGAGGTCACCTAACTAACAGCCGTTGTCAACACTTGGTTAAATGGGTTTTGCAGAACAAGCTGGATTTGCACATACAAGGTACAGAATAGACTGTATCCTAAGGACTTCACATTCTTGGAAATGAATTGGTGGACTGCTTGTTAACCAAAAAGAGTTCAACAAGCATAAGACCTGTTGATTGAATTTTGTTTTTGGTTGGGAAGACAGTGGCAGTAGACTGGATAGAAATGTCCAATGTTGCTATGATGTTTTCATTTTCCCCCAAGAAAGAAAATCCCTGTAAACAGTGGATTACCTCGGACCACTTCTTCCACAGACTCTGTGGTGGTGGTGGTGGTGGTTGTGGCGATGCTGGTGGTTCTCTCCGTGGCCTCTTCATAGGGTTCTTCAGTATCTTCCTCTACCTCCTCACCATCCTCATCGTCTTCATCGTCCTCAGCTTCTTCTTCCTCAACATCAGCCACTTCCTCCTCCTCTGTGACTTCTACGACTTTGTCTTCACTGGAGCAGGAAAGAGAAGGAACAGTGAGGGTCATTTAAACAGGTTTCAGGAAAGGGAAAAAAAATCAACAACAGGCATTCTGGAAATTTGAGAGGGAATGTGCACTGAATTAAAAATGCACATGAGGTGTGAAGCCAGCAGGTCCAAGTATGACCCCAGCTGAGTAGGTGTGCAGCTTCTTAACCCTTGCCCACAGCTACTCTTAGTTTATGCAGCTGAAGAAAGAAGATATCATGATTCCAACTATCTGACATTCTGGAAAAAGCACAATGATGGAGACCATAAAAAGCAGTGGTTGCCAGGGGTGCAGGGTAAGAAGGAAAAGAAGGAGAGGCAGAGCTCATGAACTGTTAGGGCAGTTTATTTCTCTGTAAAATGCTGTAACAGGGGACACACAATGCAAATGTTAACAATGGAGGAAATGGGGGGAGGGGGCCAAGGGAAAGTGGGTGGAGGGGAGGTCTCTAGTTCCTGCTCACCTTGACTGTTAACCTAAACTTCTGTAAAAAATAAAGTCTATTAAATGGGAGGGAGGGGATACCAAACAGAGTTTATTGAGTTATGGAGATGACTTCTCATAATGTATATGAAAATACCACACATATCTGCATGTAAATACTCAAGACGTGTAGGTGGAAATAGATTCAAATATTGCTATTAAAAGTTTAAACTGGAAACGAAGGGGGAAGAAATGGCTTAAATAAATCTGTAAAACCCCATGGTCAGCGATGCCTACTGAAAGTTTATAGTTGTGCTCCTTAGTCTTATTACTTGTGTAAGCTTTGGAGACTATTGGGTATTTAGTGGTTCTTAAATTTTACTGAGTATCAGAATTACCCGGAAGGCCTTAAAACACAGACCACTGGGCACCCTACCCAGAGCTTCTGATTCAGTGGGTCTAAGATTCAGCCTGAGAAACTGCATTTCTAACAAGTTCCCAGATGATGCTTATGCTGGTGATCAGGGAACAATATTCTGAGAGCCACTGAAATATGCAATACTGAGAATAATAGTAAGGGAGCCAGTAAGTCACAGTATACTTGGGAGCTAGACCAGAAATAATATTTATGGCATTAAATATGTATACTACTATACAGTAATATACAATGGTGAGTTTTAAATCAGCAGTTTGGGAGGCAAAAGAAGGGCACATCTGGAACAAAATCACAAAGTCCTACTAAGATATCCTTTTGGCAATCATGTACCTGCCAGCGCAGAAACGGTTGAGAGCATTTGAAAGATGATAAATGAAGACAGGAATGAAAAGCGTTAAATGGTGGAAGTCCATCACATACCATCTGGCCAGATAAAGGAGAAATAGACGATTCTTCCTCCTTCAGATGACAAAACCAATACAAGAAAAAGATGTAGAGGTGGTGGAGGATTTTGACATAGCGAAGCTTCTGCCCTGGGTCTTATTGGACAAGAAGCACCACAGAAACAGGACTGAGGGCTGCCATTTGACATTTAACTTTCCCCAGAAAAAGAGACAGCAGGGGAGAATTATGACCTCAATGCCGATTCTTGCCTGCAAGGAGAAGCATATTGATGAAGAAGGGAGAGGAACCCTTCTTCTTGGAAAGTTTGTGTCAGACCCAACCTGGAGCCTTGGAATACTTCTGTGAGTTGGGCAGATACAGAAAATCAGATTTCAAATATATTGGGGACACAGAACAGGTTTCCCTGATCTAGGAAGACAGAAAGGAAGACTGAAACAGGCTTTCAAACACTGAAAGTCTGACAGAACAGCCACAACTAATTTTGCTGAGGGTGGAAAAGGAAAAGATATGTGCAGAGATGATATAGCATGAGAAGGAATTTCCATTTCTAACTCAGATTTTCAAGATCTTTTATAAATGGAAGGTCAATAAAAATGTGTATAACCCACAGTGAAATGCCTAATTCTGATTCAATATGATGCAGGGGGTAATGAATACATACAAAGATGGTAAAGCATGTGTCTAAAAAATAGAATAAGGAGAAGCTGATTAAACTGAGTAACATAATAATGAACTATTAGTGTCTTAACAAATGAAGTGTCAATACAGAAGACCTTGCCCTAGCCGGTTTGGCTCAGTGGATAGAGTCAGCCTGCAGACTGAAAGGCCCCAGGTTTGATTCTGGCCAAGGGCACATGCCTGGGTTGCGGCTAGATCCCTAGTAGGGGGCGTGCAGGAGGCAGCCAATCACTGATTCTCTCTCATCATTGATGTTTCTATCTCTCCCTCTCCCTTCCTCTCTGAAATCAATAAAAAAAATATATTTTTTAAAAAATACAGAAGACCTTAATCAGTTATTTTTACATTTCCTACTCCATGGAAACCTGTTCTCTTTCCCTAATATGCTTGAAATCTGATTTCCACAAGAAATGAGTAAGAAGAAGAGGAAGAGAAAACATTGGCACTGATCATCAGATGGTATAAGCCTTCATCTGCTTAGAGATAAATGGGGTGCAATCACTGATTTCTTAACTACCTGAATTCCTGCACAAAAAGTCTATCACTTGAGACAACGTCGCAAATAAATCCTAAACTTAACACTTGCTCAGATGCCCCAAATGTCACCCAGTCTACTTCCATATCATTTGTGTCCTATAGAATCTCAATTTCGTACTACTTGTGAACAAAGATAACCGACGCAAGTCATCAGCCAGTTTATTATGTGTGAGCTCTTTTATGTTGTCAATCAAATAATAGGCACCAATGCTAGTCATTTCTTCAAGTTAAGTGGAAAATTCCGGGAGAAAAATCAAATGAAACCAGTATTCTTCTTAAACTGTGAGGGTGCATGAGGTCTTGAAGCACAACTGGAGCGACAGGCAAGAATGTAATCCCAGGTTAGGACAGCGATGTGCTTACAGAGGTTCTAAAACACGACCCAGGAACCACCCTCAACATCCTCTGCTATGACTTGAATGTCGTATAAAGCTCCAAACAGAAAGCCTGTGTTAAAATGATCGGGGTATAGCCATGAACAAGAGTGGAATATGCCCGTCTCCATCACCACATCTGCCTGAGCAATTCACAGGCATAATAACAAGAAACAGACACACATAATAGTTCAGCTGGCGGGGGAATTAGATTACTAGGCCTAAGAGAATGCAGGCCCAGTCCTTATTACCATAGCATTGATTTCTGGAATTAAATTTAGATGTCCATGAATCCAGTTAGCTATTTGAACGCTATTAAAACAGTAGCACGCGGTTATGTTTTAACACCAAACACGCCAACATGACCACTGCCAATCGAAGAGTTCATAACAGCAGGAAGGACAGAAAGGGGAAAAAATGATTTTTCCTCCTTCTTCTTTTTAAAAAAAATATTTTTATTGATTTCAGAGAGGAAAGGAGAGCGAGAGAGTGAAAAAAAAATCAAAGATGAGAGAGAATCATTGATCGGCTGCCTCCTGCACGCCCCCCATGCTCCTGCATGTGCCCTGACCGGTTCATAGGTCAATGCCCAACCACTGAGCCACACCGGCCAGGTGCTCCTTCTCTTCAATGGCTGGAAAGCTTGGCTCTGTGATGTGACTAAGGTGAGTCAGTTTTGGAAAGCTGCTCACAGGGCAAGAAAACGTGAGGAAGGGCTATTTATGGACATGCCAGGCTGGGCATCAGAAAGCAATTCCTTTATAAACAGACAGCTCACAACAAATAAGCCCTTGGGGACACAGTGGGATAGTCACATCACATTCCCGTCTGTCAATTTCTAATAGAGGGTCTTTATGGTTTTTAAATTCCAATCGGGAGTCGCCAAAACTGGTTTGGCTCAGTGGATAGAGCATCAGCCTGCGGACTGAAAGGTCCCGGGTTCGATTCCGGTCAAGGGCATGTACCTGGGTTGCAGGCACATCCCCAGTAGGAGATGTGCAGGAGGCAGCTGATCGATGTTTCTCTCTCATCGATGTTTCTAACTCTCTATCTCTCTCCCTTCCTCTCTGTAAAAAAATCAATAAAATATACTAAAAAAAAAGTTCCAATCAGGAGAAACACTTCTAACGGAGAAGGGAACTCTCTGAAAATGCTGACCACCTCAGAAGTACCTATGTTTAATAAGAATGCTAAGGGGTCATGAGCAGAAGCATATTCAGTCCTACTTAAGAGTCAGGGCTAAAGATCCCAGAGGTTCTAAATACTATAGTATTTGAGATAGGAATGGGGCATACAGAGTCTATGTATCCATGTGCATGTTGGGTAAGAACACTCCCAAATGGAAGGAAGTTGGGAAGGCTATCTTGTTATGAACGGTCTGTTCACAGGTTTGCTAAGTGTGTTTCAGCACTGATGGTGAGTTGCATATGAGGTTGGACTCTAAGAGATGCTATGAAAGTGTGGTCTCACCATCCTGTTCCTCTGATTGGCTCTAACTGCATTAAACTACAGCAAATGCAGTGTTGCTACCTTTTGATGACCTTGCAAACATTTTCTAAGCCTGTTCCTCTGATTGGCTCTAACTGCATTAAACTACATTAACTACAGCAAATGCAGTGTTGCTCCCTTTTGACGACCTTGTAAACATTTTCTAAATGCTTCCATGTGTGTGTGACTCCATGGCTCCAATTTTCTAATAATAGGGACTATAAATTCTCCTGAGAACCACTGAGGCTGACCCATCAACACTCAAAGGATGTACCAACACTTAAAATGAAACAAATGAACAGCATGATCCAGGAGGCAAAAGATTGGAACTTTAATATATCTTCCCTTACTTAAGATACCACGATTCTTCAAAACCTATTTCTGAAATATAATCTATAATAATAAAAGCATAATATGCTAATTAGACTGGACAGCTGAACAACCTTCTGGATGTCCTTCCGAACGACCTTCTGGATGAAGCCGGGGATGTGAGGGCTGAGTCCCTTGCACGAATTTCGTGCATCGGGCCTCCAATTTGAATATAAAATTGAAGGTCTTTGAATAAACAGAAGTTGAAAAGTAGAATGACTTTACTGCTATTTGAATACCTACTGAATTTCTATTTAAAATAACCAAAAGAACCCAAAGCAATTACACATTAGTTTTCCAATCCCAGGAAATCATATTTTCTAATATTTTTTGCTTCCCTAAAATAAAAAAGAACTCCTACATATTTAAATTCATCAGATAAGAATGCCATTAGCTGTTTACCTTCAAAACCTATTTTAATAATGTTCTCACCCTCATCTAGGACAGAAAGTGCTTAAGGAGTTATTATCTATTATTATTGATTACAATAATTACTAGGTGTATAATACTTTAAAAAGACCTAATTAAAAAGAAATTTGTTACAATAGCCATGATCATCAAACCAGAGGTGGGGGATTAGTCATTATGCCAAAAGGAAGGTGTTCTATCTGACAGTGTGAGATAATGGGTAGTGGAGTGATTGGACCAAGGAAACATTGCTTATTAAAATTTTGCTGAGCTCTTTGTGATAAGATCCTGCTACTAGTTTAGACAAAGAGAGGGAAGCATCATGCACTATAGCTTGACTTCCCATTTTAGGGCTCCTGGAGGCCAACTTCTATAAAATCAACTTCCAAATAAAGATCCAGCATGATGTTTATTGTTATATCAAATAAAGGACACTTCTTTGGACATAATATGCTAATATGTGCATCTCGAGGCAAAGGAAAAACAAGTAAAAAATACAGAATTTTAAAGGCCACCTTTACATGTAACAATGGGAAATTCCATCTAAATTAAACTAGGGATTTTCCAATGAAGATAATCTTCAAATGTTGGTTTCGACAAGGAATTTGTGTCTGGAGGTACTATTGCCAGAAACCAGTTAAAATCATAAGGATCTGAATTTTCTTTTATTCCCACTATTTTTTTTTTAATTTGGAAAATTTAAACAGTTTAATTAAAAGACATTGGGGGATAAAGAGAGATCTTTCATGTGTCAATGGCGTAACATTCTCTGCACTGAATAATCCAACTCTCCAAATAATTCCCTACAAAGGAATTGTTCCCCAGGTCTTCTGATTCTGCGATATCCTGTTACTAGGGCAGCTTGTGCCATCAGGCCCTAAGCAAGGGTGGGGATGCTGCCAGTGCCAGGTGAGCTCAGATGGTAGCAACCCAACCCTGAACTTCAAAGGCATCCCACCTCCAGCCATCCCCTGCTTGGAAACCAAATTAAGCCCCACCGGCTTGGCCATACATCTGTAATCTGGTTAAGGCTATTAAAGTGCTTTGTTTTTCTTCTTGACATACATGTGGCCCATGCTTATTAAATACAGAAAGTCAGCATTTTTTTTATTAAAGTTGGCAGCCAGCTCCCTCAAGAGAATGCAAGCTTCTGCTACTCTCCTATTCATCATTTTCAAATTAGTTTTCTCATTTAAGTACAAGACTCAGGGATCCAGTTACAGCCTCAAACAGTGCTAGGAGCTGCCAACCCAGCAGCGTGACTGTTACTTCTCAAAGCCATGAGCTGTTTCATCAAATCCAATCTTCCTTGACTCATTCCCTGGCAAAGATGGGAGGCTGTAATTTATCATCTGTATGATTCACTTTGTATTCCTCTAAAGTTGCCCCCCACCCCCGCTTGAGTCGTTAATACCACTTACAATGCAAGCAGAAAAGTAGCTGAAAGATGATCACATATTCAAAGAATTTCAACTCCAGAGATCTAAATAAGACCAAGTCAAATAACACTCTCTAAAATACAAACAAACACTTATACCCAATTTTAAAAACAGATAAAAGTACTGGTTCCTAATAAGCACGCATCCTCACAATGGCCCGAGTTCAGGTATAGCTATGTCTGTTTCTACATCCCAAGCTACTGGGAAAGCAATGTGTTGCACCACGTAGCACATGATTCAATCACAAGCTTTCACAAAGGGCAGACAATGTATTTGCAAAACGCACCCTCCATACTACCCACTGGTGATTATTTCTGAGAAAAGTACTTGGAGCACACAGACCATAGTTAAATGGGCTTTCAACTCTACCTAGCAGTGTGCCACTCACAAATCAAGCTTTAACAAGAGCATTTTATGCTGATTGCAGTCATGATCATGATCAAGATTTCTTTCCTTATGCTGAGCATCAGCTTGTGTGGGTCTCTGCTCGAGTTTCCGGGAAATGACCGAAAATGGGCTGCATCCAGCATTATCAGCAACCCTCTGTGTTTCTGGAACGAAGGTAACTCCCCCACCCCTTGAGCTTAATAAATGAATACAAAAAAAATCTCATACTCGTGCTCATGTGTAGGATAGGAAAAAATGCTCCCAGTTGCTGTGGCTATGTCTTGTATTTATTATGTCACAAGTTCTACCAGAAAGGTAGCTCAAGACACTGAAACCACATTCCTGTTATTTACACTAGAACTCCACCAACAGCTTCAAATCAGAGTAAGCTTACCGTTGTAATGATTTGTATTTTGACATGTTATGTTGGGATGCAGTTAGTCGATTAACATTTCCCTCCATAAATACTTTTAACATGATGGGCTTACACACTGTATTATTAGCTCTGTTTCCACCTTATTTGATTCCAATAATGACAAATCATCTGAAAACAACAATAACATTAAAACAGTCTAGCTATTGATCAAAGGGAGATGTAATTTTTATATATGTTTCTCTATGTTTATAACAACCCCATTCTCTACAAAAAAGACATCTCTGTGGAACACTGCACATAAATAATGAATAAGACACCTTTCTGTCCTTTTTAAGAGCATTAGATTGAGCAGATGTCTGCTAACGTAGAAGTAGGGTCTATAAATTCTGTCTCCCCAGTATCCTCAGTTCCCTACTACCAAACAGAAACGTGGAGAAAATAGCTCACTCCCTTTAGGAACTCTGGGTTAAATAAGCACGCATCCTCACAACGGCCCGAGTTCAGGTATAGCTATGTCTGTTTCTACATCCCAAGCTACTGGGAAAGCAATGTGATGCTTTTCCAGGGGAATAAGTTAGCCCTCTACAGGTCCTGGCCCTTTTCTAGGCATGTGCCACAACATACTTTTTTCTTTCTTGATATTTTTCATCGATACTAAACTAATCTAAACCCTTAGACTCAACCTCCCCACCTCCATCCTCCTGAAGGCTCATTACTAGGGCAGATTAAACAACATGGACTCAACATATATTAAACTAGAGGCCCTATGCATGAAATTCGTGCAAGGGGCTCTGCCCTCGCAGCCCTGGCTTCGTTTGGACGGTTGTTCTGCTCTTTGGTCTAATTAGCATATTAGCTCTTTATTATATAGGATTATCAATAAAAGTGAAGCATTTTGCATTTACCTCAAATATATTATGAATCATTCAATCAAAATTTATTGGCCTGAGACTTTGTATGCTCAAAGGTGAATGAATTAATCATTTTTAAAGTTATGATTTATATATGTTCTACAGGTAAAATTAAGGAAATGTAATTGGATGAGAAAAGTGCAGATTGTTAACTACAATTCTAATGTAGAATTAATGGAAAAAGAATTTGCAGAAGGGTTTGGACGAATTTAGCATTTGAAATACTACCTGTAATTTTTGCTTGGCACAAGAAAAAAAACTAAACCCTCAAGTATAGATATATCAGCACAAATCTATTCCCAGTTTTGGAAAAGCCCAAATAAAACTCATTAAGTCATTCTACAAATAAAAATGGACATTAAAAAGCTGTGACCATTAAATGGGTTAACATATGCAAGGTGTTCAGAAAGTGCTTTGCACATAGCAAGGCCACATAATATCTATAACTATTACTACTCATGCACAGAAAAGGGTATACAAGATAAAACCTAGTCAATATCTTCATGAAACTCACTAACTGGAAAACCCTGAAAAGGTTGGGAGTATGGAGAGGGGCCACATTATTAAAAATAATATCATCCAGCATAGGCTAGTATACATTGACCAAATAAATTCATTCACTACTGCTACCTCACTGTAAATGGGCATAAACATTGAAATACATTTTAAGTGATGTGAAAAGACTCACATCTTCTAACCCCCAAATCCTACCTTTGGAAATCTACCTTAAAGCATTTATTATGGAATATGGGAAGAAATCTGAATTCATTAAAGAATTCAAAAACATGGCTTCACAAACATAAGAAGCAAAAAATGTCTGACAATGGTGACATGGATAAACAAACTTTGAAGAAACATACATAATTAAAGGGATTATAAATGCATTTTAAATGTCTTTAAGATATTATTTAAAAATAAAAATATTACATTTTTACCACAAACACATAATAAAATACACAAATGAACAAAAACAAAAATGAATAGAAACTCTGAACTTACAATAAGTTTAAATTATAGGTGATCTTCCCGGACCCACTGAAAAATTATCATACTTTCAACAGTTTTCTAATTACATGTAATAGAAAAATATTTCAAGTGGAGATAATCTTCCATGCCTCTACATACACCAAATATTTCAAAATATGATGTTTGTCCCAAAAAATAGGCCAGTATTTATTGTAGTCAAAATGGACAGCACTATACTAATACAAAGAAAAATATTTGACATAATGATTAGAATTAATGAAGTAAATGGGTGCAAATAAGAAGCCTTAGTCATCCATTGTATCAGCACATTTTTTATGATGATATTTTAACCTATGGATGCAGTTATGAATAAATAAATAAATCACCAGGGTTGATGAAATACTGACAGAAATATTTCAAGCCTGAGACTGAATCTGTCAAAATCCTAGCAAGAATATGTCAAATATTAAAAACAAAACAATGGCCTTCAGACCGGAAATGTTCCATACACCTCCCAATCTTCAAGAAAGGAGATGCCAAGGAGTACAGCACCTATAGGACCATCGCTCTTATTTCCCACCCAAGCAAAGAGATGCTTAAAGTGATGCAACTAAGGCTCTTACTACCTTATGTGGAGCAAGAAATGCTGGATGTTCAAGCTGGATTCAGAAAAGGAAGAAACACTTAAGACAGTCATTCACTGAATACTGGCATGCTCTATAGAATTTCAGGTTAGTCTACGTTTTTTAGACTACAATAAAGCTTCTGACTGTGCCAATCATGAAAAGCTATGTGCTGCTCTGAGAGGAACAGGCATGCCTGAGCACGTGACTGTCCTGATGCGCAACAACGCAGAGAGGCAGAATGGTTTCCTGTAGGCAACGGTGTCAGACAAGGGTGCATTTTATCTCCTTCTGGGTTTAATCTGTACACAGAACATATATGAACAAGTGGGCTAGATTCAGAGGAAGGAGGAGTGAAAATTGGTGGAAGAAATATCAGTAACTTAAAATATACAGCTGGTCCAACCAGTGTGGCTCAGTGGTTGAGCACCAACCTATGAATCAGAGGTCATGGTTCAATTCCTGGTCAGGGTACATGCCTGGGTTGCGGGCTCAATTCCCAGTGTGGGGCATGCAGGAGGAAGCCGATGAATGATTCTCTCTCATCATTGATGTATCTCTCTCTCTCCTTCTCCCTTCCTCTCTGAAATCAATAAAAAAATATATTTAAAAAAAAAGATATGCAGCTGACATCATCTTACTGGCAGAAAGTAGCAATGACCTGAAATGACCTCTGCTGATGAAAGTGAAAGAAGGAAGTGCCAAATTAGGGTACTTTGGAGTACCCTAATTAAGGACTGTATTTGAACATCAAACAGACGAAAGTCATGAGGACAGAAGCAATACACAACTTTAATAAAGACAACGAAGACACTGCTTACCTTGGTTCAGTCATCAATTCAAATGGAGACTGCAGCCAAGAAATCAAGAAAAGGCTGAGACTCGGAAGGGCAGCAATGGGAGAATTAGGAAAAAATCACCAACAGCAAAGATGTGTCAATAGAGGTTAAGGCTAAGATCATTGACACCCTCACATTCCCGATTACTATATATGGATGGGAAAGTTGGACAGTGAAGAAGACTGATGGGAAAAAGTTGATTCATTTGAAAGATGGTGCTGGAAGTTAGCTTGGTTAGAGCCGTGGTAGGCAAACTGCGCGTCGCGAGCCACATACGGCTCTTTGGCCCCTTGAGTGTGGCTCTTCCTAAGCCTTAGGAGTACCCTAATTAAGTTAATAACAATGTACCTAATTATATAGTTTAAGTTTAAAAAATTTGGCTCTCAAAAGAAATTTCAATTGTTGTACTGTTGGTTTTTGGCTCTGTTGACTAATGAGTTTGCCGACCACTGCGCCTGGACCATCAAAAAGACAGACACGCAGGACTTAGAGCAAATTAAACCTGAAATATTGCTGGAGGCAAAGATGACAAAACTGAAGCTGTCCTACTCTGGGTACATCATGAAAAGGCAAGGTTCTTTGTAAAAGACAATAGTGCTGGGAAAAATAGAAGGCAGCAGGAAAGGAAGAAGACCAAACACGAGATGGATTGACTCCATAAAAGCCATAGGCGTGAGTCTACAGGGGCTGAGTGGGGCTGGTAAGGATAGGTCACTGTGGACATCACTCATTCATAGGGTCACCAGGTTGGAGTTGACTCATCAGCACATAACACACACAGGCAGTGATGTTTAGAAGGTTTGTTTTCATCTCAATCATTTCCATCTGCACAAAAGATCTATTCAAGACACGTATTCCTGGGTGTTTGCTTTTCTGTCCATCGGAGATCAGGGTTAAACAAAAGCTTGCAATGGAAATATTTTTTTTTTAAAGAATACTTTCCTTAACTTCCCAGTACTAAAAAAACTTCTAAACCAGTTTCTCAATCTTGGTTTTATTGGCATTTCTTGGTTGTGGGGCTGTTCTTTATATTGTGGGATGATTAGCAATGTCCCTGGCCTCTACCCATTAAATACTAGGAGCACCCCCCTCCACCCCCCAGTAGTGAAAACTAATAATGTCTGCAGACATTTCCAAAGGTCTCTTGGGCAGCAGAATTGCCCCTAGTCTAGAACCATCGCTTTACACTGATGTTTATTTTTTCATCTTTAAAATCACACGATGCCTGCCAAACGCTAATGGAGTTGAGCTAGTCTCATGACTATAACTTGAACTTCCTGAAATTTTGCCTACTGCTATTTTTAATAAAGAGCTCCAATTTGACACTAGGGAACAAAAAAATGCTTGCTGGGATAAATAAGAAAGCCACTCTAAGAATGGACTTTTATCCAAAAGCTCAAATGGAGATAAATTTTACTTTCATGTATGATTCCAGTTTCATTTTATTCTATTTTATTTCACTCTTGGAAGCAATGAAGAGACATTCAAGAAGTAACTGTAGTAAAGGAGCTAAACAGTTGCAACACATATTCCAGAGGTCCCGGCATTTTTCAATGTTTCTAGCTTTACAGACTCCTGATGCAATTTCACTTAATTATTGCTTGTCTGGAATGATATTCCTTAGTAGTTTTTGTTTTAAAGCCAAATTTGTTTAACCTCAAGTTACCAGTTATGTCTGTGTATGCATTTGATGGGAATGACAATTCAATTCAATTCAAATATTTGTTGAGCACTTACCTTTATACATTAAGATACTTGGCTAGAAAGTTAGCCAAGTATCTTAATGTATAAAGGTAAGTGCTCAACAAATATTTGAATTGAATTGAATTGTCATTCCCATCAAATGCATACACAGACATAACTGGTAACTTGAGGTTAAACAAATTTGGCTTTAAAACAAAAACTACTAAGGAATATCATTCCAGACAAGCAATAATTAAGTGAAATTGCATCAGGAGTCTGTAAAGCTAGAAACATTGAAAAATGCCGGGACCTCTGGAATATGTGTTGCAACTGTTTAGCTCCTTTACTACAGTTACTTCTTGAATGTCTCTTCATTGCTTCCAAGAGTGAAATAAAATAGAATAAAATGAAACTGGAATCATACATGAAAGTAAGATTTATCTCCATTTGAGCTTTTGGATAAAAGTCCATTCTTAGAGTGGCTTTCTTATTTATCCCAGCAAGCATTTTTTTGTTCCCTAGTGTCAAATTGGAGCTCTTTATTAAAAATAGCAGTAGGCAAAATTTCAGGAAGTTCAAGTTATAGTCATGAGACTAGCTCAACTCCATTAGCGTTTGGCAGGCATCGTGTGATTTTAAAGATGAAAAAATAAACATCAGTGTGGTTTGGCTCAGTGGACAGAGCGCAGGCCTGCGGACTGAAGGGTCCCAGGTTCAATTCAGGCCAAGGGCACATGCCCGGGTTGCAGGCTCAATCCCTAGTGGGGGGGGCGTGCAGGAGGCAGCCGATCAATGATTCTCTCTCATCATTGATGTTTCATCTCTCTCTCTCCCTCTCCCTCTATGAAATCAGTTAAAATACACAAATATTTATATATATACATATATATCTTTTTTTTTTTGGAAAAAATAGGAGCCAGCGATTGACAATATTCTTTCCTCTTTTATGATACTTGTGCAACACTTATATTTGTGAAACAAAATCTTTTTGGCACCATTCAGTAGTAGACAAATACCAAAGGCAGAAGTGTCTATAAAAGTGATTAGAAGAACCAATGTGGACATAAAAATGATTGGGTTATGCTAATAGGTTTCCAAATTTTTATAAATCCAAATTTGAAAAGTATTTTGCAATTGTGGACAGAAAATGGATGCTTTCACTTCAACAAAATTATAAACTCTTAAAGTTTTAAAAGTACTGATTTTTGTTTTTGTTTTTTTTTACAATTATCAAGTGAAAATGCAAGTGCGAGAAAAAGACTAAGAAATATGATGAGCCAGAACCTAATAGATATATTTGAAGTGTGGAATTAGATTTATAATATGGATCTATTCCGGGTCCATGCCTGGCAGGTGAATAGCAGTTGCATCAAAAAAAAAGTGCCCATTCCAGAAATTCCTACCTTAAAAATTTGGACTTATATATATAAATTTTAATTCAAATTAAAATATTTATGGTATTAATTCCTATTAAAATTTCTAAATGAAGTTATTTCTCACCATCCCTTCATTCCTATTTCTGTAAATCATTTGCAAAATATTTTTAATATATGGAAAAAATAATAATAATATAAAGGGCCCACTGTACCTAGAAAGTCATTGGTGCTGGGCTGGCTTTTCTGGCACAGTGATGGGCAAGAGGAACATCAGAACAAATTCAGGTAAATGGACCCAATGAACATTGTAGGGCAGTGAATTTCAACCTCTTTCATCTCATGGCACATATAAAATAACTATTAAAATTCCACAGCACATCAACAAAATATATTTTTTGCCGATTTGACAAAAAAAGGTATAGTTTTGATTCATTCACACCCGGCTATTGTTGTGTTGGCTGTTGTCATTTTTAAATTTGAAAATCTAAGGGAAAAGAGGTCAGTGCCCCTAACTAAATAGTCAGGTATTGCATGTTAATTCTCGCAGCACACCGTTATATGGAAGGTGATTAAGTCATCAAATACGGATAATTAGGTACATCTAGTAACATTAAGATCCCAGATGATGTCACAGCATGAATAAGAAATGGAATTAACAGGTAGGGTTACACGACTTGATGCATCAACCTTAGAAAACTCAGCAGCGATTAAAGAAATTATTTTTTCCCGGATAAAGAGGATTGAGAAAAGTATGTTCAGAAAATGCAAAGGGTATGAACAAGTCCAGGATATTAGAAGAAATATGTAAAAATGGTTATCTATTGAGCCTCTTCGTGTTAGAAATGATTTTTAAAAAGGAGGATAATGAACTAAAAGCCTTGACGAGGGGTGTGGGGTGATTACGAGGGAAGGATACAATTCACTAGGACCTGATGAGTGTTTCAGGTTCAAGATCAGAAGGTCACGATCAGAGAGGAATGTCAAGGCTGGAAACCCCACGAGTATAGTATTTCTAAGAAATGGCAGACTCCAAGGGATGGCTGTGGAGTGGCCAGCAGAAATGCAATATACATGAAGGTGACTAGGAAGGAGCCGGCTAGCATTTCAACTGATTATCAACTTGGATGGTGATATAAGTAAAGACACAAATAGCTAGTGTAACTACATGACCTAGTTTGTCTGGGTCCTTTAGTTTCTGACTGTGGTCCTAGTGTCAAATCTGGTTTGGATAATAAATTGTGTAGTTGCCTCAGTAGTAGGTAATGCAGTAAATTAAAAGGAGAAAAACCCAACAGTGTTAAATAATAATACACTAGTGTCCTGTAGTTCGTTAACTGTAACAAAGAGGACAGATACTGGTATAACCAGAGAGATGGTTATCAAAGGTGCAGTTGCTGAATGACAGTAATAAATAAGGGAGGTTCGGGGCCAGAGCAAGGAGCCCTGTTGGGTCTTTTCCCAGGATGAGTAAGGGGTACAAGAAAGGAAGGGGCTACTGAGAGGGTTTCATAAGATGTCAGTGATTTGGAAGAGGTGTAGGAGGAAAAGATCAAGACACGTTGATATCCATTCCCAACAAAAAGCAGGTTTTACAAGACATAAAAAAATGTGCTAAGTTAGAAAGAGGATCTGGTAAAAGTGTGTCACTCTCAAGATAAAGCAAAAAGACCCATTTTAGTCACAGAAGTCTTCGCATCGCTGAATATAGATATTTGCCTTTAATTAAAAATAAGAATTTGTAGGTTATGGGATTAAGATCCCAAAGAAAAAGTGATAAAAATATATTTCTTAACAATCAGGAAACCAAAGATAGTTAAAGAACTTTAGCAAACATTTATGAATGCCTCTGACTTCATTCACAAAGGAAAAGATGATAAAAGGTAAAAAAACAAAACAATACACACACACACAAAACCCTCACAAAAAGAAAAAACAACCCCCCCAAACAAGACTAAACCTTTCTTAACAAAATTCAAATGTAGCTAATGACTATAAAATAATCCCAAAGTACTATTTAAAAATTTTTCTAAATTACAGATCAAAGCAGAATGCCCTGCCACTCACTCAGATTTCAATCCTTAGCAGCACTGCCAGTGACTTAAAATATCCATGGAATTTTGATCCCAACTTTTGAGATTAAAATAGTTAAAAGTTGCCGGGAGCCAGTCCATCCTTGCTGCTTGACACAGTCGCTGCAGAGAAGAAACATCTGCACAGCATATGCCAGGCGGGTAGTTAATCACTTTAACTACGAACAATGACGCTTAAGCTACATAATCTTTCCCTGGAATAATGGAGATAAGAAACGCCCTAACCTTTGGAATAGAGATTGATAGGATTGGAATCAACTGGTATAAATACAGATGTAACAAGACAACAGGACACAGAACCTAGA